>NC_049198.1:44677794-44769312 GCF_009769625.2 Cygnus olor | reverse complement strand
GTACAACATCCGTCTGAGCATGAGCCAGCAATGTGCCCAGGTGTCCATGGAAGCATTCCGGCCTGCAATATAAACAGTATGACCAGGAGGACTAGGGAAGTGATTATCCGATTGTATGTGGCACTGGTGAGGATACACCTCAAATATTGTGTTCAGTTTTGGGTCCCTCTCTACAAGAAGGATATTGAGTTGCTCGAGCATGTGAAGAGAAGAGCAACAAAGCTGGTGAAAGGACTAAGAAACAGGACTTACAAGGAGTGGCTGAGGGTGCTGTGCTTATTTAGGCTGGAGAAAAGGAGGCTGAGGGGAGACAGCACCACTCTCTACAATTACCTGAAAGAAGGTTGCAGTGAGGAGGATGTTGGTCTCTTTTCTCAGGTGATAAGTGATAGGATGTGAGAAAACAGCCTCAAATTGTGCCAGGGGAGGTTTAGATTGGACACTGGGAATAATTTGTTCATAGAAGGGGTGATCAAGCATTGGAACAGGCTTCCCAGCGAAGTAGTGGAGTCACCATTCCTGAAGGTATTTCAGAGACATGTGGACATGGCACTAAGGGACGTGTTATTGATGGGTCGTGGTCAACCAAGCTGATGGTTGGACTTGATGACCTTGAAGCCTTTCTTCAACCAAAATGATTCTATGATTCTAAAAAGGCTAATATGAAGAGGCATATTTCTTGTTCAACTACAATGTAATACTTTGGATTTTTTTATAACCTCAGAGGTGATAGATTTTTTAAATATGAACTGAATTTAAAATTTAAATAATATCAAACAATAATGTAATACTATACAGCTACCTAATTTTCACATGTATTACTTATCACAAAAAAAAAATTAATGAAAAATCCTTGAATGTTGGTGCTTGTAGCCATACTGAGAAATCTCCCCTTTATTTAATGTATTGCAAGTTCATAAGAAAATTTACGGACTTTTCAATACATTTAGCTAAGGTGTTCTTTCTTTACTGTGTTTCAAATTATGGGAAGGTAGATTATCAAAACAGTTACCCTTTAATTTTTCAATACACTGGAACATTTTCAGTTTTGGCATACTTCTTAGAGTTTATTTATTATTTTTATTTTCACAAATATCAAAGGAGTAGTAAGATTAGAGTTGTAGATCTCATACTGGAACCAAAATAATTTTTAAAGGATGTTTGATTTTCAAATGCTAAATGACATTGTATTTTACTTGAACATTTTTAATGATATGGCAATGAAAGGCATGTATCAAACAACTTTCTATGTAAACCTTCCTTCAGATAAATCAGATAAACCCTCATTCAGAATAAATCAAAATAAATTTCAATCTTTTCAATGGTGCCCTGTGACAGGACAAGAGGCAACAGGCACAAACTGAAGCACAGGGAGTTCTGGGTGAATATGAGAAAACATGTCTTTACTGTAAGGGTAACAGAGCACTGGAACAGGTTGCCCAGAGAGGTTGTAGAGTCTCCTTCTCTGGAGATATTCAAGACACCTGGAAGTGATCCTGTGCAATGTGCTCTAGGTGATCCTGCTCGGCAGGGGGGTTGGACTAGATGATCTCCAGAGGTCCCTTCCAACCTTGGCCATTCTGTGTCTGTGTTTATGTGATACAGAGTATATTTTTTATGAATTTTTGCCTTTTGCCTGACTCAGACAAGGGTGGGATAAACATATATATTTTAAAATGTTGATTTTTTTTTTATTATTATAATAGATATCCAATTTTTTATTTTTTTTTCTCTTAAGTGGCTACTTTGCTACTGTGTGCCACTCCAGCCAGCCAGAGAGAATATATCAATATTAAAGACTGATCTCAGACATTATAAGACCCATCATAGTGTTCAAAACCATTATGTGCTTTATATTTTAAATTAGATACTCATCAAATAAACAATTATCACATATGAAAAAAAGATACGGTATGTATAGATGGTATGTATAGTTAGATGGTTTGGAGATTGCCACCCTAAAATACAGGTTTCTGGAATTAATTAGTGCATTTTAAATGTTAAGATTCTGCAAGAGAATAATTTTCTACTAATTTTGAAAATTCTCACTGAATGCTCAGTAGCACCTGAATAGCTCAGTATCCAGTGTTTTGGGTTATTTAGGATGTACAAAGCCCAGCTTTGTATCATCTTCAGCTGTAGTTGATAACTCTTATCACTTTCTCCACTGTGGATCATGGTGTCATGATGCTAGCCGCTCAATAAACTAGAAAAATACAGAGGCCAAACATTACAGTACAGCTTAAGTGATTTGCCCAGCTTCTCATGGGAACTGTGTGGCACAAGCAAGTCTAAAATCCAGGTCTTTAGACTTCTCTGGAGAGTACAGCACACTCACCATGCTGTTATTTGGAAATCTTCCACTTCTTGCTTCAGATTAATTATCTTAAATACAATAATTCTTCATTGTGTAATCTTGGGTCATCATCATGCATTCTATTAACTTTACCTAAGAAGAACAGCCTGATTATGCATTCAAAAACTTTCATTATGTCTAGATACATGAAGTGACCCCTTATTCTGATAATTCTCTGTTTTAAAAATATTATTTCTGCACCCAACTTGATGATATCATCAGTATTATCATTTTCAGAGTTAACAGGCCAGTTCTCTAGTGCACAAGCTAATATATAGGCAGATAGCAGTTATATGTTTTTACCCTGTAGTGATACCACTTTTTTTGTCTCTATCTTCACCCCTCATATCCTATTCCTTGGTTTGCTTTACACTCTACTGCTATGTCTACCAGGGCCTTCTGTGGCTCGTGCAGTCAGCATTTCCATTCATGGCAGAATCTGACCCTGTTTCCTTCCACCCTTTGCTCCAGCATCACCATCATTAAGAACACAGAGGGACCAGGCTTCCATGGTTGTTGGACATCAGGATACTCAGTTTCATAGGGGAAAAAACAAAGAAACAAAGAAACAAACAAACAAAAACTCTTCCCTGCAGACATGTAGTGAGACAATTTATTTCACCTGCCAGGCACTAACACCTAGGTAACTGTAAATCATAAGTTGCCGAAACATGACTTTACTAAATCTGGCTTGATTTTACATGGCTATCAACGACAAATATGTAATTTATGTGTAATGACTCTTGAATTTTGTTCTTCTAGAAGAACTCTGGAGACAACAGAATTCCTGAAGGAGAAATGTTGTGATTTTTGTGTGTGTGTATTTTGGTTTTGTGTTTTGTTGTTTTTGTTGTTGTTGTTTTCTTTTTGTTTTTGTTTTGTATAAAATAAATTATTTATTTTTTTACTATTCTGTTCTCAGAATAGCTGACATAGCTTAAATAAAGATGCAGCAATAGCTGGTATATGGCAGAGAGCCAGCAGAGTATTGCAACACTTGCTTTTTAATTTTTTATTTATTTTTCTGACACCAAGCTATTAGCAGCTGAAGAAAGTGATTGTATAAGGGTTGGCATCAGGAAACTTGAAATCATACTCTTTCCATAGACCAAAGAAGTACTCCTCAACCAATTTCCTCTTGGCTTTAGTATGTCATACATCTTATCAAACAAGTATAATTAAAAAAAAGAAAAAGAACTAGTTACTAGTTCTAGTTTACCATTGCAAAATATTTTTTTCCTTCAATATATAGGATTTTCCTTACAAAGTTATAGTCATTCAGGTTGTGAAATGAGTGATACAATTTTCTGATCTGCAGGGTGTTAAGGGCTATGTATTTCATTATATTACAGAGTAAAAATGGAACTTCTTACTGTTATAAATGACATGATTCCAGCTTACAAATGTGATTCACTTGATCTGCTTTCATGACTGCTTTTTCAGTCCTGAAAGGTTTTGAGATGTTGTACTTTGCCATTTGCATATATGTATACATATAAAGCTATTTAGATGAAATTTAGATATATTTTTAATGATTTTTATCTCTTTCTTGGTGTTCTGTAGTGATGAAGTCCTGGATACTGGCAGTAGTAATTTAATTTTATGTTCTATGAGAAACTCTGGCATACAAAAAACAAACACAACAACAACAACAACAAAAAGCACCCTTGAATTAGAATTAAAGGGAAGGGGGAGATAATATGATGAAAAGGGCTCAAGGGTTGAGATAAGAACAGGGAGATCACTCAACAATTATCGCGATGAACAGAATACTCAGCACAGGAAGATTAGAAGAAAAAAAAAATTACTTATTACTAGCAAGCTAGGGCAGTGAGAAACAGAGAAAACAAACTATAAACACCTTAACCCATCCACCCTCTTGCACCATCTCCTTTCCCTGAGCAACACAGGGGATCAGGGAATGGGGGCTGCAGTCAGTCCCTAACACTACATCTCTGCCTCTCCTTCACGGTCACTCTCTGCTCCTGCTCCAGTGTGGGGTCCCTCCCACAGGATACCACCCTTCCCAAACTGATCCTGCGTGGATTTCTCACAGGCAGCAGCTCTGCGAGAACTGCTTCAATATGGGTCTGTACCACAGTGTCCATCTGTCAGGAGCAAACTGCTGCAAGAACTAAAACATTAAAATGTTTCACCAGAGCATTCTGCTTCTGCTTGTACAGTAAAATGCCCTCTGTAGTGGGTTTATGTGGCAAGGTTCTGGTAGTGAGGTGCTGACTGAAGGGGTGGCCCCGTGAGAAGAATCCAGAAGCTGCCCCATGTTAGATAAGGACCAGTTTCAGATGTCTCTTAAGGGACCCACTGCTACTAAGAGCTGAGACAATAAGCAATATTGTTTGCACCTCTGTGAGAAAATATTTAAGAAAGGGAAAAAACTGCTGTGCAACACCAGCTGAGAGAGCAAGGAGTGAGAAACAACCTTACAGACACCAAGGCCACTGAAGAAACAGGGAGGAGGTGCCCCAGGTGCTGAAGCATTAGTTCTCTTATGGCCTGTGGAGAGATCCAAGGTGGAACAGGTTTTCCCCCCAGCAGCCCATGGGTCCCACATGGAGCAGATCTCCATGCTGCAGCCCATGGAGGAGCCCCCGGTGGAGCAGGTGGTTGTGGCCTGGAGGAGGCTGTGGGCCGTGGAGAGCTCCCACAGGAGCAGGCCCTGGGCCAGAGATGTGGCCCGTGGAGAGGAGCCCACACAGGGGCAGGGGGCCTGGGGGGAGCTGCCACCTGTGGGGGACCCGTGCTGGAGCAGTTTGCTCCTGGGGGATGGACCCCATGGTATGGAGCCATGTGGGAGAGTTCTTGAAGAGCTGCTGCCTCTGGGCAGCCCCCACAGGACCAATTTGGGAAGGACGGCGTCCTGTGGGAGCGACCCCACACTGTGATAACAAAACCATGTCTGTTCCTGCTATTAAACTAAAAAGATAAGGAAAGAAAGAAAAAGGAAGGAAGGAAGGAAGGAAGGAAGGAAGGAAGGAAGGAAGGAAGGAAGGAAGGAAGGAAGGAAGGAAGGAAGGAAGGGAGGGAGGGAGGGAGGGAGGGAGGGAGGGAGGAAGGAAGGAAAAAGTATTGTCCTCATTTAATTTTGTGCTAGATCAAAAAATACTTTGTCATTTGACAAGTCATATTTTATTTTCCTTTTATTCATCTCTCTTAGTAGAATTTCTGTCTGTATACTCCCATTTTGCAGATGTTTGGGGAAGAGCAGGACAGGAGATGTCCTCATATTCTTTTGAATTAACTTAAATTCCCAGAGGAAGGTGTGGATGTGTGTTTTTTTGTGTGCAGACATATATATATTAGCTTTTTGTCCCATTTTTAATTATTTAATGCAAGTAATATAAATCTTTGACATTTTCTGCCCATATAATTTTAACCTTAACTTCAGTAGAAAGGGTGTTTTTTTTCCATTTCCTAAGCATCTAGTAACTCTGGACTTTATTTTTTTTTGTTTGTTTGTTTGTTCTTCTAATTTTAAATTTTCCTTTTTTATAAGTGTTAATTATTGTTATTATTGCTGATTAGTTAACCATTACCTCAGAATCCTTAAAATATAAATAACTTATATCTGTGTCAAAAAAAGGTGTACTTAACGGCACCAATTCTGGAGAGATTTGTACATATAAAAAAATTACTAATGTGATTAAGTCCATTAACTTGAATTAACTTACTCATGTTTAAAGCAATATATGCTAGAGGGAATTGGCCCCATATGACTTTTACCCAGACAGTGTTCCATTAAATAAGCTGATGTTAAATAAATGTGCTATTTAATTAAATAAGCATAAGTATAAAATATTATAAATTCATTCTTCCCCAGTTCTGTTTGGGATACATTCTCAAAAGCCCTTTAAAGAGGTTTTTAACACAGTCTGAACACGAAAATCCCCTGGACAATTTCCAGAAGCTGGAGTATTGTTCCACTTCTTGTATTTTATAATTTACATCTGTAGAAACAAGGTTCATCTGCATTTTTCTCCTGATAAAACAGATAGACCACATACTTGGATTTCCTTAAAATAAGCTAATTTCACAGACTTTATGAATCACTCAAATTAATCTTGAGAAATTAAGCAGATTTAAAATTACCCAGCCCCACTAGAATCACAGACATTACTTGCATAAAAGACTAAAAGTGAAAGAAATAAATCTATTACAACTGGAAATTAGAATCAAGATATTGATTTTGAACATAGAATTAAATTCTTAACTCCATTAGCACTTGAGGGTTTGTCCATTCTCTGTTTGGCCCTTCTGCATGTCTCCCAGTTTGAAGATTTATTTTTGGGGTTATTTTGCTTAGTGATCAAAGTTATTGATGAGCTGAGGAAGGAAAAAAAAAATACTGGGAAGGTTAGGATAATCACTTTAATTTCAATGGAACTTTGTCCTAAAATTCTGTGGGGGCAGACATTTCCTGGCAAGTCACCACATAGGTACTAGCACAAAACCATATAAACTGAAAGGCAGAAACTAGACTATTTTCTCAGCTAGAATAAATAGCTATTTATTACTTTATGGAGCTTAGCTAATAGTGATAGGAGCATAATCCAGAACTGGAACTGTTTAGTACATAAAATATTTACAGAAAACAATCTCAATAAGACCTTATGCTACTACCACATGTTTTCACAAGTTCCAGTGAGATCCCTTGCTTCTTTCCAAAAGCTTCTACTTTCTTACTTTGTTGTTGTTGTTGTTGTTGTTTCTTGTATGTTCTTCATCTTTCATGGAAAAAATCATAGTTAAGGAAGAGAGGACTCAATTTAACAAGTAAAAGAAAGTGCAGATATTTAAAAATAATCGTTTCAGTTTTGCAGATTATGCAAGATAATTCAGTTCATTAAGACTCTCCAATAGATCTGAACAGGAAGAGTCAGCATTTGCCAACTTAAAAATTGTAATATCTGTACATGCACTTCATTGACCAGAAGGATAAATCTGTTCACACAGACTTTTTCAATTCTGTTCATGAGAGAAAAACAAACAAACAAACAAAACAAAAAATCTATTCTCTATGGCTTTCTCCCTTCCAACATATGAAAAACCACACACTTGCTACTATCATGGGAATGTTCTGTTTTTCAGTGCACCAGCAACATGAAGTGAATGATCCTTGAACTATATGAAACAATACCTTGAACTTCATGTTTCAGGAAATTAACCTGAAATTGCACATATTCTGGCCTGTAAATCATTGGGTGACATATGCAGTAATGCTGATGAACAAAATTGCTGGATAATTACTCTGTGGGTTGTTTGGACAAATTAAATCTATAAATCATTTCAATTTTATTTCAACTGACAGTTATCGCCGAGAAAAACTTGATATATATATATTATTTTTTCTGAAAGTCAGGTACAGGGTAAAATAATAACCTCTTATCTCTGCTAAGTGTCAGTCAAATTCAAATATATTTATAAGAAAGTAAAGATGTTTTCATCTGAACACCAGCCTCTAATAAGTCCATGTACATATCATGGAAGGGATGACCTCAAGAAAGGACCAGCCACTGGCCTCTGTGTGTCTTTTCACAGAATCACAGAATCACAGAATTGTAGGGGTTGGAAGGGACGTCAAGAGGTTGTCAGGTCCAACCCCCCTGCCAAAGTAGATTCCCTAGAGCAGGATGCACAGGTAGGTGTCCAGACAGGCCTTAAATATCTCTAGAGAAGGAGACTCCACAACCTCCCTGGGCAGTCTGTTCCAGTGCTCCATCACCATCACCATGAAGAAGTTCTTTCGCATGTTGGTGTGGAACTTCCTGTGATCCATTTTGTGGCCATTGCTCCTTTTCCTCACATACCATTGAAAAGAGGTTGGCCCTCTGTCTCCCACACTTAAGATATTTGTAAACATTAATAAGATCCCCCCCCAAGTCTTCTCTTCTCAAGGCTGAACAGATCCAGGTCTCTCAGCTTTTCCTCACAGGAAAGATGCTCCAGGCCCCGTATCATCTTTCATCTTTGTTGCCCTCTGCTGGACTCTTTCCAGGAGATCCCTGTTTGGTTTTTTTTTTTTTTTTTTTTTTTTTTTTTTTTTTTTTTTGGTCCTGGGGAGCCCAGAGCTGGACACAGTACTCCAGGTGAGGCCTGACCAGGGCAGAGTGGAGGGGGAGGAGAGGATCACTTCCCTTGACCTGCTGGCCACGCTCCTTTTTATGCATGCCAGGATCCCGTTGGCCTTCTTGGCCACTGGGGCACACTGCTGACTTATGGTCAACCTGTCGTCCACCAGGACCCCCAGGTCCTTCTCCACAGAGCTCCTCTCCAGCAGGTCATCCCCCAGCCTGTACTGATACGTCCGGTTGTTCCTTCCCAGGTGCAGGACTCTACACTTGCTCTTGTTAAACTCTTTGCTTTCGCTGAATGGCAACACAGCCTTCTGGAGTGTCAGCCACTCCTCCCAGCTTTGCGTCATCGGCGTACTTGCGGAGGGCAGACACTATTCCCTCATCAAGGTTGTCGATGAAGATGTTGAACAAGACCGGACCCAGCATCGAACCCTGAGAAACACTGCTAATCACAGTTCTCCAGACGGACTCTGTGCCGCCTATCACCACCCTCTGAGCTCAGCCAGTCAGCCAGTTCTTAACCCACCTAACTGTCCACTCATTTATCCCACACTTTCTCAGTTTTGCTAACAGGATGTCATAGGAGACAGTATCAAAAGCCTTGCTAAAGTCAAGGTAGATGACATCCACTGCTCTCCCTCCATCTACCCGGCTGGTGATGCTATCATAGAAGGCAATGAGGTTGGTCAAGCACGACTTTCCCTCGGTGAATCCATGTTGACTACTCCTCATAACATTCTTCTCTTCCAATTGCTTGGAGATGACATCCAGAACAAGCTGTTCCAACACCTTTCCAGGGACAGAGGTGAGACTGACTAGCCTGTAGTTTCCTGGATCCTCCTTCTTGCCCTTCTTGAAAACCAGAGTGACATTGGTTATCCTCCAATCTTCAGGCACCTCTCTTGTTCTCCAGGACCTTTCAAAGATGATAGAGAGCAGTTCAGCGATCACCTCTGCCAACTCCCTTAGCACACGTGGATGCATCCCATCGGGACCCGTGGATTTGTGTGCGTTAAGCCCACTCAGACTCTCCCAAACCACTCTCTCGTCAACCACGCGGGAGCCCTCCATTTCCCAGCCCCTTTCTGCTCCCGCCAGGGTCGAGGAGTTCCGGGGGGGAGTCCTTGAAGCAAGGACTGAAGCAAAGAAGGCATTCAGTATCTCTGCCTTCTCAGCGTCTCCTGTTACCAGGACACCCCCCTCGTTCAGCAAGGGACCCACATTATCCCTAGTATTCCTTTTACTGTTCACATACTTAAAAAAAGCCTTTCTTATTATCTTTTATCTCTTTTGCAAGCTTCATCTCTAGGTGGGCTTTAGCTTTTCTTGTTGCGTCCCTGCAGGCCCTGACAACACTTTTCTACTCCTCCTAAGAGGACAGGCCCTTTTACCACATTTCATAGACCTTCCTCTTCCTTTTGATCTTATCGATGAGCTCCTTGCTCATCCACGCAGGTTTCCTGTCCCCCTTCCCCAATTTCCTACTCTTAGGGATGCATCGATCCAGAGCTAGGAAGAAGTGCTGTTTAAATGTAGCCCAGCTCTCACAAGCACTCTTGCCTTCTAGCAACCTAGCCCATGAGATACTCCCAAGCAGGTCCCAGAAGAGGTCGAAGTTGGCTCTTCGAAAGTCCAGGGTAGCAATCCTGCTACTAGCCTTACTTCTTCCATCTTGAACTCCACCATCTCATGGTCGCTGCATCCCAAGCTGCCCCCAACCTTCACATCCCTAACAAGCCCATCCCTGTTGGTAAGGACAAGGTCCAGAAGCATCCCCCGCCTTGTCAGCTCCTCCACCACCTGTGTCAGAAAATTGTCTTCAACGCATTGTAGGAACCGTTTGGACTGTGCATGCCTGGCCAAGTTGCTTACCCAAGAGATTTCTGGAAAATTGAAGTTCCCCATGTGAACCAGCGCCCATGATCATGAGGCTACTACCAGCTGCTTGTAGAAGGCCTCATCGACCTCCTCCTCCTGATCTGCTGACCTGTAGTATACCCCCACAACAGTGTCCCCCATACCAGCCCACCCCTTAACTCTCACCCACAAGGTCTCCACTTGTCCTTCACCCTACCCCAGGTGGAGCTGGGTACACTCTAATTACTCCCTCACATAAAGGGCAACCCCACCCCCTCGCTTCCCCAGCCTGTCTTTCCTAAAAAGGACAGTGCCCTCCATGACATCGTTCCAGTCATGCGAGCTGTCCCACCATGTCTCTGTGATCGTAAGGAGATCATGGCCCTGCGACCAAACACAGATCTCGAGCTCATCCTGTTTATTTCCCATACTTCGTGCATTGGTATACAGGCACTTTAGGGAAGCAGCTGGCACAGTTACCCCTAGAGGGACGCAAGAAGAAGATTCCGGATGGTGTACTGGGATCATTACCTTCTCTGAGGAGCCCTCAGACAATCTTGTGGGACAACTCAGAGGTTTTTCCCTACTGTCTTCAACAGTGACAGCAGTGACAAATTCCCCCAGCCCTTCTCTGTCACTTTTAGCTCCCCTCCCTTCCCCCGTCAAACCTAGTTTAAAGCCCTGGTAATCAGCCCAGAGAGCTTGCTCCCCAACACACTTGTGCCCCACTTGCTGAGTTGGAGTCGGTCAGCAGCCCACATACCCGGCTTCTCAAAGGACTGCCCAAGATCGAAATACCCAAATCCTTGGTCCAGACACCACCCCCTCAGCCAGTCATTTACCTGTCCCGTTCTCCTCCTTCTTTCTGGGTCCCGGTCACCCAGTGGGAGGACAGAGGAGAACACTACCTGCACCCCCGATCCCTTCAACATCCTTCCCAGGGATGCAAAGTCGTTTTTAGTATTCCTCGTTTTTCTAGCTGCAGCTTCCCAGGATCCAATCTGAATGACAACAAGAGGATAGTAGTCTTCTGGTTTAATGAGCTGTGGCAGAGCCTTCCTAACATCTCTGACACGTGCCCCAGGAAGACAGCACACCTCTCTGGATAGATTATCTGTGCGACAAATGGGAGCTTCAGTGCCCCTCAGCAAGGAGTCTCCGATCACTAAGACTCTCCGCTCTTTTTTTGTGGCACTGGTTGTGATGCAGTGCCCCATCCGGCCCCGATCCCTATGCTCAGTACTTCCCACAATCTTGACACGCTTCTCAGGGTTGCTTCCCGGGTTCTGACTACTGTCCATACCCTCACCCTCTTCCTTTTCCTGCCTGAGAGCCTCAAATCTATTACCCAAGGACCCCATGGGGGTTGGTGGCACTGTGGGTGTCGGGGGCAAATGTCTCTTTCTGCTTCGAGCTGAGATGAGGGTCCAGCACCTTTTCTCTTGTGGGCGGTCAAGCCCTCTGTACTGCACATGATCAGCTGGGTCAGCTTCTACCCCTTGCAGGGACTTAGGAGGGGGCTGCTGGGCATCAGCAGGGGCAGGTTGACACCTCTTATCTGTCACCCTCAGAGACTCCCAGGAGCCCCTCAGGCTACTGCTTTCTCGCTGCAGCCCAGCCACCTGCTCGAGGAGTTCCTTAAGCAAGGCACACCTGCACCTGCGACAGCCCTCTCCTCCCTCAGGACACAGGTGGGTCTCCAGATTCCAGAGCTCCCCACAGTCACCTGTCTGGACTGCCACTTCCCCCCTCAGGGGATCCACCTGAGTGCCCCCATGAGTCCAGAGAGGCAGCATCTCCTCCGTTTGGGTTGCCGCCTCAGACCGGCCGCTGCGACGAACCAAGCAGTTCTAGATGCAAAGAGGCAGAGTTCCCCGAGGAGACGAGGGGAAGAGAAAGGGAGGTGGGAAAGGGAGGAGAGGATCCTCCTCGCACTCCTCCCTGCCCTGCCTGAACTGCCCCGCGCAAACTGCCTGCGCTAACTGCCAAGCCGGTCCTGTTAACTGCCTGCGCTAACTGCCAAGCCGCTCCTGTTAGCGCATCCTGTTGGTGGAGCTTCTGGGTCGCGGCGTTCCCTAGGGACTGCTTTTATAGCGTCAGGGGGTGGGCTGCCTTCACCCCTGGCTCTGCCCTCAGCACGTCAACGCCCGCGGCGGCACAAGCACAGCTCCTGCCTGCTCGGGGGGAGGGGGCTGGGGCTGGGGCTCTGACCGAGCAGGTCTGTGCTGTGTTGTTGGAGGGTTTAGGGGTTGGCTCCGTTCGTCTCCCTGCCAGGAGCCCTAGCTGCAGCCAATCCGCACAAGGTCCTCGTTGAAATGGGTAAAATAAATGGGTAAATAAAGAGGGTAGATTTAAATCAGGTATATGGAAGAAATTCTTTACTCGGAGGGTGGAGAGGCACTGGAACAGGTTGTTCAGAGAAGCTGTGGATGCCCCACGCCTGGAGTTGTTTAAGGCTAGGTTGGATGGGGCTTTGAGCAACCTGGTCTACTGGAAAATGTCCTTGATCATGGCAGGGGGGTTGAACTACATGATCTTTAAGGTTCTTTCCAAACCAAACCATTTTATGATTCTAATTGTGCCCTAGAATACAACTGCTAATTTAAGAAGAGGTAGAATTCGGGAAAAAGCTTTCATCATGAAGAAGAATGAAAATGACTATATAGAATCCTTTCATGAAAAATTATTTCTAAGGTTTTCCTAGAGATGTGAGAAAGATAAACTGACTAGGAGACACCATAGGAAAGGTCTGTGGAAAAACAGTTATTTTGAATGAAATAAAGGACAACACACTTGAAGTAGTGATGTTGGTGGACCTTAAAATGTACTCAGTCTTGCACTTGCCAAGTTCCTCTGTGACAAAAGTTACAGAAATCTCTCTTCAGACCTGTTATCAGGTGAGAGAAACCCTATGAGAGTTGTTACAGAATAAGCAAGGAAAGTACTGGGTGTATTGGGTTTATGTGGCAAGGATTTTGTAGCAGAGGGGCTGCAGGGATGGTGTGTGTGAGCAGAGCCTAGCAGATGCTCTCTGTCAGTTAAGAGCCAGTCCCAGCCACCTCCAAAAGGGACCCACCGCTGGCCAAAACCAAGCCAATAACCGATGTTGGTTGGGCCTCTGGGAGAGCAGATTTCAGAAAGGGAAAAAGCTGCCGTGCAACAGCAGCTGAGAGAGCAAGGAGTGAGAAACAGCCCTGCAGACACCAGGTTCAGTGAAGAAGGAGGGCAGGAGATGCTCCAGGCACCAGAGCAGATGTTTCCTTGTGACTTGTGGAGAGTCCTGTGGTGGAGCAAACTGTCCTCCTGCAGCCCATGGTGTACCGTTCTGAGTTTTTGTCTATCATCAGAGAAAAGCCGTAAATTTGGGGAAGGGAGATATCCTGGACTGCTTCAAAACTGAAAGTGCTATTTTTTGTGTCTTACACATGTGCTTATGAAGAGCATAATTTCTCCAACGAATGGGGTAGGGAACCAAGGATGTTTGATCTAGGGGAAGCACCCATCTAGAACATGTAATTCAGAACAACCTGAAAGTGATTAGCAATTCTACTGTGCCCTTGCATTTAAGCCTCAGTGTAGCTGTACAACCTGTTAACCAGCTGAGTACAGGAATACTATTGTGGCTATACTGCTCATGGATATGCTGTCAGTTCCAGATGAGCAGTCATGTAGCTTACATGTGCTCCGTCCTAGTCATTTGTCTTTGACATGGGACATATTTCACTAGTTCCACTCCTTAGGTTAAGCATAAGTGAAAACAGATTGATTCAGTTATGACAGAGAATCTGTTTATAACAGCAAACGGCTGAGATTAGTATTAAAAATATCTTCTACTGAATTTGATATTCCTGAGTTCTCAGTGTCACACATTGGAGTCATTTTATTTTTGAGTCCAAACTGTCTTGGTATGAGACTCTAACACCTATATATGCAATAAAGACTTCATATAAATGTTGGCTGAGAATTAAGTTTTGCTAATTTATTAAATAACTATACATACATATATATATAGCTCATTGGTGCTGTTATAAATAACTGCTAAAGGGGCTGAAATCATAGCAGTGCAATATCCCCAAGGTCAAGAGTTTTTTTCTGACTTCCTTTTAAACAAGCTCATTAGTCTTGAGTCCATTGGTCTTTTAAATTATTCAAAAGCCCAATTAAAGAATGAATGTTACATTGTGTACTTGTTGGAATATTTTTTTTTATTAGATCATGTGAAATGGTGTCTTCCTACTTTTTTGTCTCCGTTACTTCAGAAGTATCATAATTCCAGTAATTATCCTGCAAAGAGCAATATATGTACCTTTAATCCTGTGATGAAACTTTAAAAAGCATTTCTGTATATTTTAATTCATATTTTAATTCATATTTTAATTCGTATTTTAAATCATATTTTAAATCATATAGATCGGGATTTAGTACTAACTCACTCTCTTCTCCTAATTTGAATATAGTGATATAGCAGCCTACCATCAGCCAGATTGTGAATATCTTTCTGTGAATTATTTGTGCAAAATGCTGTAATTGTCATGTATTTAGAATCATAGAATCATTTTGGTTGAAGAAAGGCTTCAAGGTCATCAAGTCCAACCATCAGCTTGGTTGACCACGTCCCATCAATAACACGTCCCTTAGTGCCATGTCCACATGTCTCTGAAATACCTCCAGG
This sequence comes from Cygnus olor, assembly GCF_009769625.2. Lineage (NCBI taxonomy): Eukaryota > Metazoa > Chordata > Aves > Anseriformes > Anatidae > Cygnus > Cygnus olor. The sequence goes on along the minus strand of NC_049198.1, from coordinate 44,754,335 downwards.
AATGGTGACTCCACTACTTCGCTGGGAAGCCTGTTCCAATGCTTGATCACCCCTTCTATGAACAAATTATTCCTAATGTCCAATCTAAATCTCCCCTGGCACAATTTGAAGCTGTTTTCTCACATCCTATCACTTATCACCTGAAAAAAGAGACCAACATTCTCCTCGCTGCAACCTTCTTTCAGGTAATTGTAGAGAGTGATGCTGTTTGTTATAAATATTGCATTTGTTTAATAGTTGCTGATCACAGTGTTGATTTATCTGCTTCTAAAGTTTTCTTATTTGCTCTCAAAGTTGTTTTATGTAACCACTCTCTTTTCGACTATCAACCCTGAGGGCTGGCTTAAGTTTCTTTACAGTTTTATCGGTTTGGATATAGCATCCACTCATGTGACACTGACCATGAACCTAATCTGGTACTTCTACTCAGTATTGCTGTCATCCTTGTACTTCAGGAACTGTCTTGAGGAAACTGTTAACAAGCTCACTCTTTATCTGTTCTCCTCAGAGAGCCAATAGTAGTGGGAACAAGGCAGTGGGAACACCTTCCCCTTCCATTCCCCTTCCCTTTCCCCTTCCATTCCCCTTATCTGCTAGGCAAGTTACAACAGCTCTTGAGAATTTTGCATGTTCTTGGGATGCTTAAACCATCATGATCCTATTGCTATGTCTCCTGCATGTGTTTCTGGTTTTGTCTTCAGGTGAAACAGCTGTTTAAGAAAACCACCCAGAGATCTGTCCCACGGCAGCACGGTTATGAGTGGCAAGGCGTGTGGTAGGATACGGCAGGTATCTATCATGTTGTCACCTCCAGTGGTTTTGGACTTCACCCCTGAACAAGTGTGGAGCCCTAAAAATCTGATAGAATGTTTAAAGCAAACATACCCCAACCCTGGCAATGACAGATATCTACAGTTTGTTGCGCTGTACTTCGTCCTGACCTGCGCCTATCAAACAACAACCAACACTATTCAGCACCCTCAAGGGGAAGAAAATGTCTCTGGATCTGATTAGAGTAGCCAGGAACTGGAGGGCAAGGAAGCCATCTGCTGGGATCCTTCACTAGGGAAAAAGTCATCGACAAAGTGATTAGAAAAGGTGCACAAGCCCTCTGCCTGTCTGGCGACTCCTGTCAGGTATGAAGAAGAGGTATTCCTTCAAGGAAGGCATTGTATGTCACCCACGCAAGTGGACCACCATGGAAAGAGGTATCCAGTACCTGAGAGAATTAGCCATGCTGGAGGATATGGTGACCTGGAAAACAACCAGCTAACAAAGATCCAGAGGAAGGTCGGTGCCCAAAGTCCACATTGCGGAAATTTGTACAGACTGCACCATTGTCATTTACCAGCTCGCTGGCAGTAATGTCCTGGAAAGATGGAGAGGAACAAACGGTGCATTTGTTGGGCAACTCAGAATCACAGAATCACCTAGGTTGGAAGAAACCTCCAAGATCATCTAGTCCAACCTCTGACCTAACACTAACAAGTCCTCCACTAAACCATATCACCAAGCTCTACATCTAAACGTCTTTTAAAGACCTCCAGAGATGGTGACTCAACCACTTCCCTGGGCAGCCTATTCCAATGCCTAATAACCCTTTCAGTAAAAAAGTTCTTCCAGACATCCAACCTAAACCTCCCCTGGTGCAACTTTAGTCCATTCCCCCTCATCCTGTCACCAGTCACGTGGGAGAATAGACCAACCCCTACCTCGCTACAGCCTCCTTTAAGGTACCTATAGAGAGCGATAAGGTCGCCCCTGAGCCTCCTCTTCTCCAGGCTGAACGATCCCAGCTCCCTCAGCTGCTCCTCGTAAGACTTGTTCTCCAGAACCCTCACCAGCTTCACTGCCCTTCTCTGGACTCTCTCGAGCACCTCCACGTCCTTCTTGCAGTGAGGGGCCCAAAACGGAACACAGTACTCGAGGTGTGGCCTCACCAGAGCCGAGTACAGCAGAAAAATCACTTCCCTCGACCTGCTGGCCACACTGCTTCTTCTACAAGCTAGGATGCTGTTGGCCTTCTTGGCCACCTGAGTACACTGCTGCCTCATATTCAGCCCACTATCAACCAATACTCCCAGGTCCTTCTCTGCCAGGCAGCTTTCCAACCACTCATCTCCCAGCCTGTAGCGCTGCTTGGGGTTGTTGCCCTCCAGATGCAGGACTTGGCCTTGCTGTCCTAGACAGACAACCTCTGAGCTGTATTGCATGTTCAGGATACGTCTGGGAAGTTGAAGTCCCCCATGAGGACAAGAGCCAATGATTTGGCAACTTTTGCCAGCTGCCTGTAGAATTCCTCATCCGTCTCCTCATCCTGGTTTGGCTGTCTGTAACAGACCCCCACCAGGATGCTTGCCTTGTTGGCCTTCCTGCCAATCCTAACTCATCGGGACTCAAACTTATCATTCCTATCTCAGCCTCGAGTTCCACAACATCAAAACTCTCTCTAATATAGAGAGACACACCACCACCCCTTCTGTGCTGCCTCTCCCTTCTGAAGAGCCTATAGCCAGTCATTGCAGCACTCCAGTCACGGGAGTGGTCCCACCACGTTACAGTGATGGCAACCAAGTCATGGCTAGCCTTCTGCACGATGGCTTCCAGCTCCTCCTGTTTGTTGCCCATGCTGCATGCATTAGTGTAGATGCACTTCAGATGGGCCATTGTCTGCTCCCCCAGCCCTGACACTGTTCCCCCTGGAACACCTCTAACAAGCCTTATTCCCTTCCTGTCCCCCTTCCTACCTAGTTTAAAGCCCTCTCAATGAGCCCTGCCAGCTCCTGCACTGGTGTCCATTTTCCCCTTAGAGACAGGTGGGACCCGTCTGCAGTTAGCAGGCTGGGTGCCAAGTAACACGCCCCATAGTCAAAAAAAAAATGCTGCGTTGGCTTGAGGAGAGAAAGAATATGTCTTTTTCCCCACAACTACGGACCAGTATCTCAACTTAGTCCAATAGTAGGAGTTGGTTTTAAAAATATGCTACTGACAAAAAGAACCAAGTTGTATAAAGAAATAAGTTTAGTCATTTTAGAAATGCCCTCACGAGGGCATCAGAGGCAGGCAATGTAACAGTTGTGGTGGTGAGAATTAGAAATGAGAAGGCAAAAAAAAAATCAAAAGAAAAAAAAAAATCAAAGAGCACTAAAATATTAAATACTTTTTAAGGAACTGAATTTTTGAGATTGGAGATAGTGAAAGTTTGGATAAGAAGGTGAGGGAGGTAAAGCTGTAAATCTGAGAGCTCATAGACTGATAGTAGAAAGAAATTGGGGAAATATTAGTTGTGAGAGGAACATGAGATAAATGAGTACATGAATAGAGATAAAAATGGGTCATATAGAAAAGAGAGGGGAAAAAAGGTACCTTTGTAAATGAGTTATAAAATGAAATTCGCAACCATCTAGAATAGCTATAGTTAAACCAAATTGTGTTAACCAGCATATGTTGCAATAATTTTGTTCTTGCTTGTTGATTTTTAAATGTCTTTCATGACTTCAGGCTTGGGCTAAATAACACTGTTTCCTCATTTTGTACATTTATTTCTTATCTTATTTTCCAATGAAAATACAATATTTGTTTTATACAATTACAGTAACACTTAGTGTTCCGATACTTATAAGACAATTAGTCTGATATCAGTGAATGTGTATAGATTATGTGGACAGTCTTAGGTGCAGATGTTGCTTCACAATAAATTTAAAAGTATTAAAAATTAAAATATGAAAAATATTACTATCTTAGTAATAAATGCTAAAACTGGAAATATTACTAAGATAACAGTAGACAGTAATACTAATATACTAGATATTTATACTTCATAATATTTACTAAAACATTTAGCACTAAGTTACCACTAAATTACCACTTGTATCATGTTAATATAGCACTGTACATAGTTACCTATAAGAGTTTTCTGTTGCCTATGGAGAGATTTTTTAAAAGGAAAATTGCCATGTGATTATATTTCAAATGTTCTTTCAAAATAGAAATAAAAGTATAATTTCTATTGCACAAAGATCATGGTAAGAATATTGAAAACACAGTATCACATTGCTGTTTAATATTTTTTTCCTATTTCCTATACTAAAAGAGTTTTGTATGTGGCAGCACACAAAATTTGTACAAAATATAATAAAAAGAATCTTTTGCAAAGACAATTTCTTAATGTTTTACTAGTGATTTTATATATAAACTGTATTTTATGAAGCATGTTTTAGTGGTTTTGGTACCTGAAGTGTCATATTAGAAATAACAGTCTTAGAGGAATTTATGTCCTTAACCTCTAGTAATCTCTGTCAAGACTTCCAAGACATGGTGTTAATGCATTTGGAGTCAGTGGTTAAGCAAAGGTGAAAAAAAAATATCACTTGACTGAATTACCCATGAGACTAAGGTTATTCTCTGAAAAGAAAATGAGCCTGAAGTGACAGATTTTTAAATGTCATTACTATATTTTGCCTGAAAAAATATTTAAACTTGTCCACTAATTAATTGTTTGAACAAAGTAGGTAATTGCAAATAAATGCATTTTCTCACATAATGTATGACTCAGAGGTCAAAAAGATACTGATGTTGATCTTTGGAAAGATTTGTTAATGTTGCTTAAGATTTCATTTTCTAGTATGGAAACTCAAGTGAAATTTTAGTATACATTAAAAATTAATAGTATTTGAATAGCATCAGTAACTTGGTAAATATGTATGCCTTGCATGAAAATGGTCACATAAAAACAAAGAAACAGACATATAGCTTTACAGTGGATCTTTAGTTATCAACCTCAGAACAAGCAACAGTTCCATTCTTCACTTGAGCTAACAAGACGTGTAGGTTAATTACAAAATGAGACATATGATCACCTATGTGTAATAGAACTGAAAGCATCTCTCTTTGTTCTTTAACCTGTGTCTTACCAGTTCTGCCTACTTTGTTGTTGTTGTAGTTGTTGTTGTTGATGATTTTCAATTTTTAACTACAGTACAAGAATATTCAAGCCTCGTCACTTCAGTTAATACCCAGTGACAACAAACATGACGCCAAATAATATTTTGAACTTATTTCTAGTTTAGTAGAAGCAAGAGCGTTCACAGCCATTAAACTCCCTGGTTTTAGAGCAGAGGCATATTAACTTTGAATAGTAACAGAAACACTGTTAATTATAGACGTGGTATTTTCATTCTAATGCATAGAATAGAAATATATTCATAAATTCATTGATGTATTTTAGAACTATAGAATCATACATTCATAGAACAGCCCAGGATGGAAGGGACCTCAAAAGATAAATAGGTCAAACCTGTCATGGGAAAGGGGATCTTAGATGAAATTATCTAGCACCATAACTGCACCATGAAAACCTCAAGTGATCACAATTCTGCCACATCCCTGGAATGGTTGCACCAGTGACTGATTGTGTAAAAAGAAAAAAAAAAAATGCTTTCTTTTATCAAGACAAAACCACTCTCAGTACAGCTTGTCTTCTGCATGTGGCTCCCTGTAGAGAGAGCCTCCATCCTCTTTATACCCATCCTTTAAGAAATGGAATACAGTGATGACGTTGCCCTGAACCTTCACCAGGGTGACAAGACCTACCTCCTTCAGTCTTTCCTCACAGGACAGGTTATCCAGCCCTTTGATCATAAATATGCCACTCCTCTGGACCCTCTCTAATCTGCCTGGGTCATTTTTGAATGGTGGGGACCACAGCTAGACACAGTACTCCAGCTGTGGCTTGACAAGCACTGAGTAGACAGAAACAATTTGTTTATAGTATCACCTGTGGATGCAGCCCAGTATGCAATTTGATGTTGTTGCTGCAGTGATGAACTGCTGACTCATATTCAGCTGGTTGTCCACTGGGATCTCCACATTCCTGTATGCAGGGACACTCCCCAGTCACACAGCTCCTAGCCTGTACTGGACTTTTTGGTTGTGTTGTCTCCTTGGTGCAAGGTCTTGCACTTGTGTGTGTTAAATTTCACAATGTTCTTGCTTGCCCACTCTTCAAGCCTGTTTAGATCTCTCTGTAAGATGGTTCTCCTTTCTGCCTTGTCCAACTCACAGCCCAGTTTAGCGTCATCAGCAAACTTGGTGAGGGTGCTTTCAATCTGATCATGCAGATCATCTGTGAAGATATTAAACAGTATAGAATTATAGAAATACAGGATCATAGAATGGTTTGGGTTGGAAGGAACCTTAAAGACCATCTAATTCCAACCACTCTGCCATGGTCAGGGACATCTTCCAGTAGACCCAGTTGCTCAAAGCCCCGTCCAACCTGGTGTTAAACACTTCTAGGCATAGGGCATCCACAGCTTCTCTAGGCACCATGTTCCAGTGCTTCACCACCCTCTAAGTAAATATTTTCTTACTTATGTCTAATCTAAATCTACCCTCTTTTAGTTTACAGCCATAACCCCTTGTCCTGTCACTACACTCCTTGTTAAAGAATCCCTCCCCAACTTTCCTGTAGGCCCGCTTTAGTTATTAGAAGGCCACTATATAGTCTCCCCAGAGCCTTCTCTTCTCCAGTCTAAACAAACTCAACTCCCTCAGCCTTTCTTCGTAGGATAAACGCTCCATCCCCTTTATCTTCTTTCTGGTCCTCCTCTGGACTTGTTCTAATACTTCCATGTCCTTCTTGTGCTGGGGGCCCCAGAGCTGAGCACAGTGCTCCAGGTGGAGTCTCATGATAGCAGAGTAGAGGAGGAAAATCACCTCCCTCAACAAGCTGGCCACTCTTGGTTTGATGCAGCACAGGATACAGTAGACTTTCTGGGCTGCAAGCACACATTGCCAGCTCATGTCAAGCTTCTCATCAAACAACACCCCCAGGTCCTTCTCATCAAGGCTGCTCTCAGTCTCTACCTAGCCTATACTTGTGTTTGGGATTGCCTTGGCCCTGATACCATACCTTGCACTTTGCCTTGTTGAACTTCATGAGGTTCACACAGGCCTACATCAAGCCTGTCCAGCTCCCTCTGGATGGCATTTCTTCCCTCCAGCATGTTGACCTCACCACACAGCTTGGTGTCATTAGCCAATTTGCTGAGGGTGCACTCAATTTCTCTGTTCATGTCACCGATAAAGGTGTTAAATGGTGCCAATTCCCATACTCACCCCTGAGGAACACCACACATTACTGATCCCCACCAGAACATTGATCTTTTGACCACAATACTTTGAGTGCAACCATCCAGCCAATTCCTTACCCACTGAGTGGTCCATCCATCGAATCCATGTTCCTCCAATTTAGAGACAAGAATATCATGTAGACTAGTGTCAAATGCTTTGCACAAGTCCAGGTAGGTAGATGGTATCTCTTGCTTTTCCCCTATCCACTAGTGCTGTAACCCCATTGTAGAAGACCACCAGATTTGTCAGCCACAATCTGCCCTTAGGGAAGCCATGTTGGCCGTCCCCAGTTGCCTCCTTATTTTCCATGTGCCTTAGCATAGTTTCCAGGAGGATCTGCTCCATGATCTTGCCAGGCACAGAGGTGATATTGACTGGCCTGTAGTTCCACAGGTCTTTCCCTTTTCAAAAATGGGAGTTACATTTCCCTTCTTCCAGTCAGTAGGAACTTCACCAGACTGCAGTGACTTCTCAAATATAATGGATAGTGGCTTATCTGGCTTAGAAACTACATTCAACAATTCCCTCAGGACCCTAAAAATGTGTACCTTAAACAACTTGCAAATGGACTTAGCCTAAATTAGGCTGGTGGCCAGACCTGAAACAAACTTATGTGGTTGAGGGTATTTTTGCTGACTATGTACAACTAAATTAAGTTTCAGAAACTGGGGAATTTAAATGGAAGTTTCTAGAATGCTTTGCTTTCTCAGTGAATGATCTTCTTAGAGAAGAAAAGCTTGGGGGGAGAACAGAAAAATCTGGAGTCAAGGAAGAAAAAATGATAAGTGAATTGTCCTTTACCTCTGTGTTGTTGAAATGTGCATAAGATTGTAGCATCTTGTGTGATCCTAAAGAGAACAAGAGAACAGTGATACTGCTATGTAACCTCTGTTTCACATAATTTAGTAGAAAACAAATCATTATCAAGGAAAAAATGTTTTTATAGATATCATGCTTATCTTTCCTACTGTCAAGCTATATGTCAGGCTGAGAAATCACAAGGTAAGCTGACATTATTTCATCTATTTGAAAACATCACTTTGATGTCAGTAACACCACAATGCAATCTAACCCAGCAGACTTACTCCCATCTGTGTTCTTGAGGTCAGCTACGTTCAATCTAAACCTGCATTCATCTTGCTTGTTACTTTAGCACAGTCAAATTTAATCTATTGATGATTCTTCTTACACATCTCCTTCTTAATCTACAATAAACCCCTTATTGTATTTTGGAATATACTGCAATACCTTTTAAAATTTAAGAGAATCATTGAACTGTGCAATCTAATACAGAAAAAAAAATTATAAAAGATTTTTTTAGTCCTTCCAAAGGAATATTTTCTGTTCAATGATCTTCTATTCCATGCTAGTAAATTTAATAGAATATCAAATTCCAGTAAATAACTGGAAAGGAAGAGTTAGTGGTATCCTTGAAACTACTCCAATAAGTTCTGATCAAATTCAATAAATTAAAGCTTTGTACTTTCTTCTGTGTGAAACTGAATTTGTTGCCGAGTTCATAAAATTATGCTTTCAAATAGCATTAGATAATCAGTAAATTACTTTCTATTTCTAGAATGATAAATTTTGCCTCGATATTGGAGACCTTTTTAGTTAAACATGATCTGATATGTTTTTTGTTTATTTTCAGTTTTATTAAATTATTGAACAATTTCCTCATTTTTCTCTACCTCTTTTGTGACTGCCATTTTGGTATGTTACTTCTAATTAAACTGTAGTGAACCTGCTAACAACCTTCATAGTTCAGGGTTAACCCGTTTCTGTTCAGGAAGGAGATTTTGTTTAAACACTAGAAACTGTCATTCTACTCATGAAAAAGAAAATCAATTTTCAGAATGGAAGGAATTTTCTCAGTGTTTCACTTGAGAAAACTCATAAATAGTGGTTTCTCAGGGCAATGAGCTGCTCTTAACCTATGCAGGCAGCTCCCATTGACATCCTTAGCATTTTGTTTTTGGTGAAGGGCAACATACCATCAAAAAGTCAAAAGTCATCTTTCCCTCCCCGTCGCATTTCTGCAGAAATAAAGCAAAGAGAACTGATTATAAAAGTCCCTATGTTTCTTTGCATTCTGAAGTTTATATTTTGAGTGGCAAATTACACACCTGCTATGGCTTTGACACTCACTATAAAAATTTAAAACTACCTTTATCCAACAAATAAAATAGTATCAGCTGTAATCCTTTATGTACTAAAATGTTTGACGTGACTCCCACATCTTGAATTCTACTAGACCCTTGGCTGAATACAGATGATCCATCAGTTTAATTTGTTGTTCTTTATGTTCACTCATCACTTCTGTTAAAAACTGCTGGTAGGACAAACTAATGCTTCTGCATAAAGTCTTATTCAGATTTTTAAAATGGTGTTTCTTTCAGCTGTGAAATAAAGTATGTTGTTGCTACCTTTGGTTGTTTCTTCTGAAACTTCTTTGTTCCATCATTTGTAATTAGAAGATTAAAAAAAAAAAAAAAAAGTTTTAAGTCGGGTTAATACTGGTAGACCTTTCTTCTGACTTAATAAAATGCCTTGTATTTGCAAGGTTCTGTGATTGAGAAATACACACAAGTCATAATGTATTGACTTTCATGGCAGATCAAGTTCCAATGAAATTTGCAGGTAAATTGTAACTAGTTTTACTTTCATGAGGATACTCAGTGTCTTTGCATGATAATCCCAGACAGATCTCAGAAATTTTCCATATAATTTTTGTATTTTCACAAACAATAATTTCCTTGGAAGCACTCATTTGAAGACCGCAGTTTTCATATACAAAATGCAATAACAGATTTGGTGAGTTTATTTCAGCACTGTGTGTAAGAAACCTAAAAATGAGTTAAAGCTCACATAATGATTTAAGAATAAATAAATGTATTTATTTCAGTCATTAGGTCTATGCATGTTCTCTGTCACCTTTGATTAAGTAGAATATTTTGTTTTCTTTTTTTCAGACCTTCATAAGATTATAGTTGACTGGCAAGAGACTGAACATTTCAGTCTTTGAAATATCAAAAAGATTAAATTTAATTTGATTCTGAGCCTGCAGCTTTTTACGGAGCAGTACCTTATGGATTCTTGGAAATTTAGTTACAACATACACACCTATTACAAGTTCATATGCAGTTATCACAGAATTTTTAAATTGTAACAATGCTAATAAAAACTACATTTAAAAAATTGAATAGCAAGATAAGATAATGTGGGGATAGTTAACTGTCATGGCTTCACATGGCTTACAAAATCTTTCAAGCTGTCTTTTGAAACTCCAGAAGCTTAGATCTATGGTATCATACATAATAACATCTGGTCGGTAAGGAGCACCACCTCTGTGTGCTTATTAGCGCCTTGTTGTATGAAAGAACACAAATGCTAAGAATTACAAAAGTACTGTGGAAAAACAGAAATGCATTTATGTCATATGACTTCTGTGGTGGTTTCATTCAGGGGGCAGCTGAGCTTCACCACAACTGTTCTCTCACTCCCCCTCCTCAAAGGGAAAGCAGGAGAAAAGTCCAATGAAAAGGGCTCAAGGGTTGACATAAAGAAAGGGAGATCACTCAACATGAATACTATGATCACTCACTTAATGAATACTGTGACCAGAACGAGAGGGGTCCTGCCTCCAGCAAGGCAGAGGAAAGGGGCAACTGGTTTTATTGGACTGTGTGGAATTGATGGTCTGGCCCACCAAACCCAAAGAAGTATAAGGCTCCAGTGGACACCAGTACACAGTGTACCTTAATGCCATCAGATTACCGAGGGACAGGACCCATCCGTATTTCTGGAGTGACAGGCGGATCCCAACAGTTAGCTGTATTGAAGGCTGAAGAGAGCCTAACTGGGAAGAAATGGCAAAAGCACTCCATTGTGACTGGCCCAGAGGCTCTGTGATCCTTGGTACAGATTACCTCAGCAGAAGGTATTTCAGGGACCCAAAAGGGTACCAGTGGGCTTTTGGCATAGGTGCTTTGGAGATGGAGGGCATTAAACAGCTATCTACCTTGCCCAGTTGCTTGGAGGTCCCTTCTGTTGTGGTGTTGCTGAAGGCTGAAGAACAGCAGGTGTTGACTGCTGCTACAACAGTGCACTGACAGTAATATTACACCGAGATTCCCTGATTCTCATCTTGTGGTGGTTTTACTCAGGTGGGCAGCTGAGCCCCATCACAACTGCTCTCTCACTCCCCCTCCTCAAAGGGAAAGGGGGAGAAAAGTACGATGGAAAGGGCTCAAGGGTTGACATAAGGACAGGGAGATCACTCAAAAATTATTGTCACAGACAAAACAGACACAGTGTAGGGAGATAGTAAGATTTATGCCTGTTACTAACAAGCTAGAAAAGTGAGAAACAAAGTACAGAAACCAAAAACACCTTCCCCTCATCCACCCTCTTCCTCTTCCTTCCCCCGAGCGGCGAAGGAGAACAGGGAAATGGGGGTTGCGGTCAGTTTATAGTACTTTTCTTCACAGTCACCCTCTTCCCCTGCTCCAACGTGGAGTCCCACCCACAGGATGCCGTCCTTCCTGAACTGCTCCCGCGTGGGTGTCCCACAGGCAGCAGCTCTTCAAGAACTGCTCCAGATATGTGTCTGTACAATGGGGTCCATCCGCCAGGAGCGAACTGCTCCAGCATGGGTTCCCCACAGGCAGCAGCTACTGCCAGGTCACCTGCTCCTGCATGGGCCCCTCTCCGTGGGCTACAGGTCCAACCTAGAATCTACTCCAGCAGAGGTACTCCACAGGTCTAAACCTCCTTCAGGTCAGATCCACCTGTTCCACTGTAGGTTCCTCCATGGGCTGCAGTGTGGAAACCTGCTCTACCGTGGTACACCATGAGCTGCAGGGGGAAAGCCTGCTTCACCATGGTCCTCTCCACAGGCCACAGGGGATCTTTGTCTCTGGCACCTGGAGCACTCCCCTCCTTCTTCACTGACTGACCTTGGTGTCTGCAAAGCTGTTTCTCACTCCTCACTCTCCCAGCTGCTGGTGTGCAATATTTTTTTTTCTCTTTCTTAAATCTCCTCTCACAGAGGTGCAAACAACATTGCTTATTGTCTCATCTCTGGGCAGTGCCAGGTCCCTTATCTAACCTGGGGCAGCTTCTGGATCCTTCTCACAGAAGCCAAGATGGCACCCCCGTTACCAAAACCTTGCCACGTGAACCCACTACATGCCAGCATTTCTGTACTTTTCCCAGGGCACATGGCCCTGTTTCCTCTGTCCGTGCGTATCCTTCTTTAGCCTAATTTTGACCAGCAGATCCTTATTCAGCCATGCCAGTTTCCTACCTTCCTTGCTTGATTTATTACAAATGGGAATAGAGAGCGCTCCAAGGAAAATATCCTTAAAGTGTTGCCAGCTCTGATGTGATCCTCTGTCCTAAGGATCATGTCCCACAGGATCTCATCCACTAATTCTTTGAACAGATGGAATTTCACTCTTCTGATATTCAGGGTCCTGACTTTGCTCTTAGTCAGACCCATGTCTCTCAAGATCACAAACTCAACCAGGGCATGGTCACTGCAACCTAGGCTTCCTCCAATCTTAACCTCTTTAATGAGCTCTTCTGTATTGGTGAGCACCAGGTCCAGTAATGCTTTTCCTCTGGTTGGTTTGTCTAATATGTGGACAAGGAAGCAGTCCTTAATGGACTCCAATTGTCTTTTGGATTGCTTACTTCCCACCACATGGCTTTCCCAGCAAACACCCAGGTGAATCCCCCAGGAGGATGACAACCTGTAAGTGTGATGCTTCCTGTAGTTGGAGCAAGAAGGCCTCATCAACAGATTCCTCTTGATTAGCTAGCCTGTCGTAGACTCCAATCGCAAAATGTCCTTTGTTGGTCCAGTCCTTAATTTTTACGCTCAGGCTCTCAACCTCCTCTTGGCTCTTTCCCAGAGGGAACTCTTCAAAATCTATCAGTTTCTTAACATAGAAGGCAACATCCCCACCCTTCCTTCCCTGCTTGACTCTCCTGTAAAGCTTGTAGCCCTCCATTCCAATGTTCTAGCTGTGTGATTCGTCCCACCACGTTTCTGTGATAGCAATTAGTTCATAGTTTTCAAACTACACTGTGGCTTCCAACTCCTCTTGCTTGTTTCTCATTCTACGTGCATTGGTGTAGAGGCACTTCATCTGGGCTATGGGCCACATCGCCTTTTTAGAGGAGTCTTTCCTAACTTCTGTGGGACAATTCACAGGTGTTTTCCTGCTGTTTAAAATATAAGCATTCAGGGGTTCTTCTGAGTCAATTACAGGTACATCCCCTTCCCCCACCAAATCTAGTTTAGTAAGAATGAAGTTTCTGCACTCGGGACAGGGCAAACTTGGCTATACATACAGATTGGGGGATGAAGGATGGAGAGCAGCCCCATAGAAAGGTATTTGCGGATTCTGGTTTATGTCAAGTTACCATGAGTCAACAGTGTTCCCTGGCAGCCAACAGGGCCAAAAGTATCCTGGAGTGCATCAACCACAGCATTGATTTCCATCCAAGGAAAGTGCAATTGTCCTGCTTTACTCTGCACTCACCTCAAGTACAGTGTGCAGTTTGGGGCACCACAGTAAAAGAAGGACATAAAACTATTGGAGAGTGTTCAAAGGAGGGCAATAAAGCTGGTAAAGTATCTACAGTGGAAGGCATATGAGGAAAGTATGAGGTCATTTGTTTTGTTCAGTTGAGAGAAGAGAAAGCTGAGGAGTGATGTCATTGTGGTCTGCAGCTTCCTCATGAGGGGGAGTGGAGGGAGAGGTGCCTGTCTCTTCTCTCTGGTGACCAGTGATAGGACCCAAGGGAATGGCATGAAGCTGTGTCATCGGAGGTTCACATTGTATGTTAGGAAACAGTTCTTCGCTGAGAAGGTGGTCAGGCACTGGAACAGGCTCCCCGGGGAAGTGGTCATGACAGCAAGCCTGCTGGAGTTCAAGAAGCATTTGGACAATGCTCTCAGAGGTATTGTTTGATTTTATGTAGCCCCGTGTAGAGTTGGACTCAATGATCCTTGTGGATGTCTTCCAACTTAGGGTATTCTATGATTTTATGATTCTATATCATATAATTTGACTACGTATTCTGCACTAATCTGCTTATTTTCCCTAATAATGTTTTTAGAAACACTTAGTTTTCCACTTTGAAGAAAACATGTAAATAGTTTACTGTGAATATGGGGAAAATCGAGTGCATAGTTAACAGTGGAATATTAGTGTATATAATAAATTTCAATTCTTAGGCCCAAATTTCTGAGGCCTGAGAGTTCAGAAACAGATGTAAATGTAAGCACATAAAATAAAAAAGCAAACAAACAGAAAAAAAAAAAAAAAGAACATGCACACACACAAACAAATGACAACAACAACAAAAAAGAAAACACCACCACCACCACCACCAAAACACCATACAGCAGAAATCACTGTCATACTCAGTTTCTGTCTTTTGCCTCTTAATCTGAAAAATATATCTTGGACACCTATATATGAACCTTGGTGTCTGCAAAGCTGTTTCTCACTCCTCACTCTCCCAGCTGCTGGTGTGCATCATTTTTTATTTTTATTTTTATTTTTATTTTTATTTTTATTTTTATTTTTTATTTATTTTTATTTTTATTATTTTTATTATTTTTATTTTATTTATTTTATTTATTTATTTATTTTTTAATCCCCTTTCTTAAATCTCCTCTCACAGAGGTGCAAACAACATTGCTTATCGGCTCGTCTCTGGGAAGTGGCAGGTCCCATATTGAAGCCGACGTAAACTGGCTCGTATCTCACATGGGGCAGCTTCTGGATTCTTTTCACAGAAGCCACGCCAGCAGCCCTCTGCTACCAAAACCTTGCCATGTAAACCCACTACACATCAATAAACTGGTTCATTGGCTGGAGAGCCAAGGACTGATCAGCAAGACTCACTCACGCTTTAGTAGTCCCACATGGCCATTGCAAAAATATAATAGAGAGTGGAGACTAACAGTGAACTATTGGGGCCTGAATGAAGTCACACCACTGAGTGCTGCAGTGCTGGACATGCTAGTTCTTCCATATGAACTGGAGTGAATAGCAACCAAGTGATATGCAACAATTGATATAGCTAATGCATTTTTCTTAGACCCTCTGGCAGCAGACCCCATTTTGCTTTCACTTGGAGGGTTATCAGTTTACCTGGAATCGACAACTCCAGCAGTGGAAATACATCCCTAGCATTTGCCATGGACTGATCCAGACTGCACCAGAGCAAGGGGAAACTCCTGAACACCTGCAATACATTTGTAACATCATAATGTAGGGCAACAGAGCAGAAGTTTTTGAGAAGGGGAAGAGAATAGTCCAAATCCTTCTGAAATCTGGTTTTGCCACAAAACAAAGTAAGGTCAAAGGATTTACACAGGAGATGGTATTTTCAGGAATAAAATGGCAAGATGGACGTCGTCAGATCCCAATGGATGTGATCAACAAAATTCCAGCTGTATCTCCACCAACTAAGAAAAATTAAATACAAGCTTTCTTAGGTGTTGTCAGTTTTCGGAGAATGCCAGTTCCAAGTTGCTACTTCTGCATTTCTTTGTTAAAAAAAAAAAAAAAAAAAAAGAATGCCTGTTTCCTCACAAGGTAAAACCTTGTGCTTCTCAGAGCTTCTGAATGCACAGCAGCTTGATCTCACTAAATCTGTCTTTTGAGAAGAAAGGTTTTTCCGAGGGAGCATTTGGTAACAATTTTCTCACAGTTCCAACATGGTTTGTGTTTCCAACAGCTTGTGATATTACTCAAAACAAACAAACAAACAAACAAACAAAAAAAAACAACAAGCAAACAGACGAACAAAAACCTTTCATGGAAATACAGCTCTTCATAATGTACCTAAGTGAACAGAACTCGTATCAGACAAAGGCATGTTTCATGGAAGTACTAGAATGAGTCTTGGAAGTGTTAGAACAAATCTTAGAAGTATTAGAACGAGTCTAGAGGAGGACCACAAAGATTATCAAATGGCTGGAGCTCTTCTCTTATGCGGACAGGCTGAGGAAGTTGGGGTTGTTCAGCCCAGAGGAGAGAAGGCTCCAGACAGACCTTATAGCAGTTTTCCAGTACCTAAAAGGTGGTTGGCTACAGGAAAGATGGGGAGGGACTCTTTATCAGGGAGTGTACTGATAGGACAAGAAGTAATGGCTTTAAACTAAAAGAAGGTAGGTTTAGGTTAGATACAAGGAGGAATTTCTTTACTTTCAGGGTGGTAAGGCACTAGAACAGATTGCCCAGAGAAGCTGTGGATGCCTCGTCCCTGGGACTGTTTAAGGCCAGATTGGATGGATCTTTGACCAACCTAATCTAGTGGGAAGTGTCTTTGTCCATGGCAGAGGTTTTGGAACTAGATGATCTTTAAGATCCCTTCCAACCCAAACCATTATACGATTCTATGTTTTCAAAATCATTTTCACTATTAAGGAAACAAGGACAGGGTGTCTGTGTAATTTGCTTTATTTATTTATTTATTTTAGTGTGTGTGCAGATTTAAAGATAAAGATTTAAATTGTATTCCCACTGTTCCTATTAGCATTTTGACTTTTAGTTTTAGAGTACAGTATTCCTGCATCTAATGCACAGTAGACTTTTGAAGCTCTAATTATTGAACAGTGTAGAAAGAAAAGCTGATGGTTATAATAAGCTTCAAACCAAATCTTATTTTTGGGGATTCAAACATCGTTCTAGCCCTAAGACATTAATTAAAATAATTCAGACAGCTCTAAAGAAAGGCATTATAATAAATGATTTGTGTTTTGAAAGCCTACATAACTTTTATACATAATAATAATAATAATAGGATATCAAGAAGTGAAAACAATATTTTTTAGCCAAAATTATTGCATAACTTATGATTATGACATTGCAGAAAATGGAGGCTAGTTAACTGCAAAAGAAGCAGTAACATCTACGTACATGATAAACAGTTAAATAAAACAAGCTGTTTGGATGTTCATACTACACCAACAGTAAAAATTATTCTGGTAATGTAAGCTGTATTTAGACAAAGCATTATGACCAATTTATCTACTCAAGCCATTTAAGCTTGCACACAAATATTATCTCAAGAAAGTTTTGATGCTGTACTCTCCACTGCCTCCTTAGAGTATTTCTTCTATATGTATGCACTTATTTAGTGTAATTACTTATGTATTTTTTGTACATGTAAACCTTATATATTTATCTTATACCTAATTAAATTATTCAAATTCTTGCTTAGTATTTTGCTGGGGAAGGAGTTCAAGTTCATGGCCATTCTTATTTTAGTTCTTTCATTTGACCTTTACCTGCTAGAGATTTATTCTTCATTCGTCTAATTTTTAATGGGAGATGTTGGCTTTTTAGTGACTTTTCACTGTGCTGTCTCTGATAGCCAATATGAAGTGTACTGTAGTATTAATGTTTAGTTTGATTTTGGTTTTGTACAGCTGAAATTTTAATCTAGTAAAAGTTCAGTGTCAAATGATACAATGATATCTCAAAATAGTCACCTGAAATTGTAAAATAAAAGTCTCACATACCTATTAAATTGTGGAATTTCAGTAATGTGTACAGTGTGTTGTCTTAGAAGGAGAATTCAAAAGTTGCTTCCTACGTGATAATACAAAGTTTAATTTATTAACCTATCAAGCAAGTTTCAAAAAAATAAAAATATTTTTGAATCTGTGTAGCAAGCTGCCTTTGAGTATACTCCTTTATGTTATGTAATGTGAAAATATGCTTATAAAATCAGATTAATTTGTTTTATGCTGTATTTATAACAATGTATGCTAATTATATGGAATATATATTACAGCTGACATTATTGAGATAGTTCTATGAAAATTTAAAAATGTTTAGGTGGTGGTGTAATCTTTTGGGATGATCTGTCTGTTTTTGGTCAAGTATGAAAATTGATTTTAGAATCCTAAATCTGAATTAATAACCTATATGTATATTCAATGTCAAAGAAAAAAAAAAAAAAAAGGGAATCTTTCTTTTTTCTTTTTTTTTTGGGGGGGGGGGGCGGGGAAGGGTTAGGCAGAAGGTTAATATTTCATGTTTTCACTCAGACATGATAGTCTGCAAAATTTTTTTTTACCCATACATATGTTAGTAAACAGGTAAGTAAAGATAGGTGTTATCTTTGGCACTATGTTTCACAGGTGGGTTTCCATAGAAGATCTGTGAAGTAAAAGGTTTGAAAAAAACAGTCATGCAATCTCAAATGCCTACTGAACAATTTAGTATTCTATACAAGTAATGCATTCTACAAAAAGTCGTAGAACTTTAACTTATTCAAACATGAAGTACCCTGAAGGTATAGATAAACATATTTGCTTTGACCTTCAGAAAGAGTTCTTCCTTGCTTTAAACATAATATATTCAAAAATCTTTCATCTGTTTTTATATATTAATATTTTTTAACATTTGAATTTTTTAACATTTGAATTGTTGATTTCAGCCTGTACATTAGCATTCGGAAGATAATGTAGACCTGTAGACACTGATTACTGTTAAAGTGTGGGGTATACAGCTGTCAAAACTTCATTTCACACCTTATAACGTATTGAGATTTTTTTTTATTCTCTTAATTTCCACACCACAGAAAATAATAATCAAATAAGAGTATCTTGTTAAGATTGTTCTCTGCTTTGTCCACATGACTTTTAAGGATGTCTCCTGTAGATACCTAAAATGATTTCATCCTAAAATATGTCATGAAATGAGATCAAACATTAAAAGAAAAATCAGTTTATCTTTACTCACAATCAGCAAAACAAACAAACAATAAATAAATAAATATTAAGAAAAAATTACTTTAATAAAATTGCTGAAAATCAGCATCACAATCACAAATACGCTTTGTTAGTTCTTGGATAAAACTTGTCTTAGCACTTCTGATCTTAATAGTTAGTATTACAGTGAATGACACCAGTCAGAAGCCCCCTGCTGCCTTGTCCTGCTTGATTAGGAAGGAGAGAAGTTTGTTTGAATCTCTCTGTCAGAGCGTGAGACAATATGAGTCTTTCACAGTTTCAGCAAAGATAAACTTACTGATAATTTGCTGAGGAATTATTAGAGGCTTGGCAACAACCATATACATTTCAAATAAACAAAAAGAAATAGGAAGGGGAGTGAAGGGCGAGGGGGAGAAAGAGAGAGCACCACCCATGAATCCTGCATTGACTTGTTCTCTTCAGGTTCTTGGTGGTGGTGGTGGTGATGGGCACACACACAGATACTCTAGAATCAGGGTCTTTAAAGCTTAGTTCCTGCCTCTTTGGGCATGTTCAGGGGCCCTTTGCAACCTTTTCCTGGGCATAAGAGTTTCTTGTTGGGGAATGTTCAAGAAATGAGTCTGGGGTTGCTCTTGGCAGTTTTCAGCCATCTCTCCTATTTCAGGTGCAGGCACAGTCAGACAGCTTAATTTTGCTGAGGTTGTGAAAATAGGTCAACAGACACACTACCCTGCCTACATGAGATCTGCTCCCTCTCCATTGTTTTCTTTCAAGGTGGATGGTTAAGAAGACTGTGTTGCAGTTTCTTGGAGCTGTATTCCACACCTCCTCCCAGTTTGTGCTGCTTTTGAAAAATAGAAAAGAAAAAGAAAAAAAATTGTCACCTGCCATCAGTAATTTTGCTAAATTATCTGTTCTTTCATTCTGTATTTCTTCCTTACTAACTTTCCGAATCCTTTGCACATTTTTTTTTCTTAAAGAAAAAAAAAAAAAAAAAAAAGAAAGAAAAAATACGGAACATTTTTGTTACAGAATGCCGTCATGAATATTGAATGAATAAATCAGCAAGAAATCATTACCCCATCCTATGAATTAGATGTTTTCTATTGTCATCACTTTTTTTTTTTTTTTTCTCATACTTACCTTTCTAAAAATGTAAAACATTTGGAAAATATTTCACCATAATGACTTCTAATAACTCTATTAACCATACTGTGTTGACTGACCAGCAGCTAAGCACCCACCCAGTCACTCTCTTATTCCTGCTTAGTGGGATTGAAAAGAGATTCAGAGGCATAAAAGTGAGATAAACTTGTGGGTCAAGATAAAGACAGTTTAATAAGAAAACAAAACAAAACAAACAAACACAAAGATAACTGCTAACACACTTAACGATAATAAATAAATAAATAAATAAATAAATAAATAAAACAGATACTACTGTCTTTAATAGTGCTGTGGCAGGGTGGAAACTCAATTATTTTAGGAATTTTGTGAGTGAGTGCTGGTAAACTAAAACTGATTCCTTTAAAAGTATATAAGATCACATAAGATCACTACAGAAACATTCTCAAGCAAGTGACACATTCTCACCTACAAGGGTGAAAATCTTACAAATTTCAAGAAGTGAAAGTATGATGTTAATTAGAGTGCTAAGAATCAATTTTATGCTTCTGGAATGTATGTAGTGCATTGTAGTGTAATGACAGACTTGACAAGGAAGATGCTAAAAGGAAGTCTTAGCTAGGGTGGGTAACTAGGTGAGGATGTACTGCAGAGATTTGACTAAAAGGATAATGGTATAAATGATGACATAAACAGGAGAACACTTTAGAAAACAAAACAAAACAAAACTACAACAAAAGAACAAAAAAAATATCTAACGTTGTTATTAATAATATCATCATCTTGCATCAACAACTTAAAGAGTGTATAGGACAATATTCAAAGAAAATATGAATGATTAAAAGAGAGCATCAGAGACTCATAGAATCATTAAGGTTGGAAAACACCTCCAAGATCATCTGGTTTAACTGTCCCCCTACTACCAATATTACTCACTAACCAATTTTCCTAAGTACCATGTCCAACCTTTCCTTAAACACCCGCAGGGATGGTTACTCCACCATCTACCTGGGCAACCCATTCCAATGTCTGACTACTCTTTCTGAGAAGAAATGTCTCCTAATTTGTAACCTGAACTTCCCCTCATGCAAATTGAGGCCATTCCTTCTTGTTCTTTTGCTAGTTATCTACAAGAAGAGGCCAACGCCCACATCCCCACAACTTCCTTTCAGGTAATTATAGAAAGCAATAAGGTCTCCCCCTGAGACCCTCCTCCTCTTCTCCAGACTAAACCCCTTCAGGTGCTCCTCATAGGACTTGTGTTCCAGACCCTTTACCAGCTTCATAGCCCTTCTCTGGACACGCTCCAGGGCCTTGATGTCTTTCTTGCAGTGAGGAGCCCAAAACTCAACATAGTACTCAAGGTGCAGCCTCACCAGAACAAATACTTGTCTGCAGTGAGAGACTTCATGAGCTCTGTCTATTTTATTGAACAGAATGTTAAATGGTGGCTTTAGTATTGTCACCATATTAAAGACTCAATATGGAGGAGTAACAATACAGCTGGAGAAGAACTTGTGTTACAAATACTTTATTTACTGGTAATTTTGTCAAGACAAATTTGGAAACACCATCTAGTTGTAGTTGGTTTGTATTTTTTTTTTTTTTTAGAGAAGAACACAAACTATTCATCTGATTAAAAATACTTTTAACTGGAGATTCTTATGAAAGACATAGTAACAGAAAGAGGAATTAATTTATAGAAGTCTCTGGCTTCCTAAAGAATGTTAAACACAGGACCACTTCTACTGGGCTTTAAAATTGATTAGTTTAATTAACACAATGTGATTACAAGGGTGATGGAAAGTCAAAAGTCACTGGTTATGACTCTGCTGGAAAAAACAAACAGACAAAAAAACAAACAAACAAAAACACTATTTTGCTGGTGATGGTAAGGAATTAATTATTCCGATTTTCTTCCAGGTTAAACACTCAAAGTAGATGTACTACTTTGTTGGAAAGAAATGGTCAAAACAGTAGCAACCAGCATGCGAAACACTAGCAAATACAAAGCAGGTCAGAAGTTAAGCTGCCTGCATCAAAAGACTCAAAGCATTTTAAGCTGAATACAAATGTTGAGAACTGTATATTAATCTCAAGGAATCTGGAGAAATTGAGAGCCAGAGCAGGCAGAATTAAACAGCGGAAGCAGGCAGAAATGAACAAAGAAGACAGATGAGATGAGAAGCATTATCAGCTTAGAAAATTTTCTTGACAAAAAAAAAAAAAAGATTGGCAAGAGACATGCAAATGTGAACATAAATATTCTGGCTGCTCTTTGTTTATTCTGCTCTCAGAAATATGATAAACAAGCAAGAAATGTTAGTTTTTCCTCCTCACAGAAATATCAAACATCCCAAATAATGGCTTATTACTTGAGATACATGGATAGATATATTCATATTTAAGAATTCTTTTTAAGGATTGTCTTTCTTTAAATTCATTTTGAATTATATTATCTTGTAATATGTTCTATTGCAGTGCATCAGAGGTAATAACGATTTCAATATTTTTTATAAAATCAAAAATAAATTTAAGAAGAGTTATACAATGAAATATTTAAGAATTTGTAGATTGCTGTGTAAAGAACTTTATAGGTAGCTGAATTTGAAAAAGATAAATAATTTTTCATCTGGTAAAATTTTGACAATCATGAAGTATAAAGCTGTACATCATAATGACAGCAAAAGAGCAAATTGATGCTGAGTTAACTATTATTATTTAAAAAATAAATAAATTATACAGCAGTCAACAGTTAAAGAGAGATAAGAAATAATTCTGGGCATATATAGCTGGGTGTTATTAATAAGCAATGTTGTGCAAAAGTCAAGAAATATTTTAAACTTAAATATCTGCCTTAATTTAAAGTTAAAAGTGTAACCAGATACAACCTATCTCAACATTATGGGGAATCTTACATCTGACTTAAAGCTGTGGAATTAGCTCTCCTACTTTTTAAAATGTATGAAATGTAGGATCTGAACACTCTAACATTGGAAGGGGAAATGCTAAAGCATGAACTACCTTACATATAAAAATCCTTCAGTGACAATAGGTTAGTGTTCCCAAAGATTTTCTACAACTTTCTAAAGAGATTTTTTAAAATTGTGACCCTTAATTTAGGATACATCTTGTACATTATCTATTTGTAATTCATTAGGGATAGGATATTTTTTTCATCCCTTGTGTTGTTCACTTTTTTAACTTTTCAAAGGGAATAATAACCTGTTGAATTATCATGGCATACTGATACATTTGGACCTTTGTATGTATAAATCAATCAGACCCATAAACCTATTTCTGAGCCTTTCATTTCTCCAGGTAAGAAGAAGAAATATATCGTCACTGTGATCTGTTCAAACAAATTAAATAATTTAGTATTAAATACACGTTGTTGCAGAGCCAATGGTTAAATATATATATATATATATATATGCATTTACTCAAAAAAAAAATATCAGAATTTCTTTTTAGAAACATTAGAAATAGCTGGTGTTCAGCAAAAAGCACAGTGTTGCTCTTGAATGGAATGAAAGTCAGTTATTTCTCTCACTTCAGTGTTCTTCTTGGAGATATATCAAAAGAAGCTATGGCTCTAGAAGGATTTCTTTCTTTAAGAAGAGAATGCCTTATAATAATAATAATTATTATAATTATTAATGTCTCAGCTAATTAGTATTATGTTAATATAATTTTTATGGCTTATTTTTTAAATTGCATAGTGTGCTTTCCCCCCCCCCCCTTCATAACTGCAGGCGCTCTGAGGTAGTCGCCAGGAAAGAATAAATAGCTGTAGCCTTAATAACATAGAGCTTAATGAGTCTGACAAAATACAGTGGAGTGTGACTGGGTTCAGCTGAAATATATCCTACCTACCACCAGTCTTTCTGCCATGTAAACTTTAAAAATACAAAGTTTCCAACCTGTTGTGAATTATTACCTGGTAACTGACTTTAGGTATCATTCTGTATTTAATGAGATGCTTTCATATAGCTATAATTGCCAGTCTTTGAGGGGAAAGGCGTGATTTTACTGTATGTGTTTATTTATTTATCAAACCCAAATGATTAGATTTACTTATAACTGTAAAATGAGATATCTCTTTCAAGTGGACTTCTTTGCAGAAAGTACTGAGGTGGGGAATATGCATGTAAGCAGCATTTTAGAAGACAGGAGAATAAATATAACCAAGAAGTGAAAGAGAAGAGTATATTTCATACTTTAATTAGAGCTGTTCAAAATCTTTCTGTGATAGGAAAAAGCTACCTTAACTTATTGCACTTTTCTACAAAGCAACTTGGCAAGTCTGTCTGGCTTTCTGTGTGTTTACCTGTCATTTAGGCTGCCTATCTCCTGCCTGGGAGATGGACATAGATTTGAAAAAAAAAAAATAGTATCTTTTTGGTTGACTTTCTAATACAGCTCAGAATTAAAATAATACAATAATATAAATAAAATAAATCAGCTTACATATTCCATGCACGGAATGATCGATTCCCTTTAAGATTTATTTTTAATAGAAAAATATGATTAGATAATTTGATGAGAGGATATAATGTTACTGTTCTTAGCTCTTTGCACTTTAATACCTAGTATTTTTATTTATTTATTTATTTATTTTGTCCAGTAGTGACTAGAAGACATACATTCTTGATGAATGCTTTTAGCAGGTTTTCAATCTTGTCCTTTTTTTTTTTTTTTTTTTTTTTTTTTTTTTTTTTCAAGTTGAGTATAAAATCATTTCAAGTGAAAAGGTGGTAGAAGTATGGTCTGCATTAAAGAACCCCACTATTTTGTATTTACATACGGAAAAAAAACTACTAGTTTATATTACAGAAAATATTTAATAGAGACACATTACCTTAAGATCAGCTAGTATTAAAAGTATTGATACTAAAATCAACGGCTAGATCAGCTTCAGTTTAACTTTGTCATGGGACTACTTATTTAATATGGCTGTACCCCATGTGAGTGATGGTCACAGTTATGAAGTATAACAAATGTAATCTACTTTTATAACAACAGCACTATACCCCATCACCTTCTGTCAATACTACCACTGCTGCAGCTACAATTTACCAGGAAAGTTTATTAGATTATTCTTAAAGCTGTTTACACGAGGGTGTAAAATGCGTTAAAAAAAAAAAATCAAATAGTCCAACCCCCCTTGCTGAGCAGGGTCACCTAGAGCACATTACATAGGATGGCATCCAAGTGGGTGTTGAAAATCAGAGAAGTAATTCTGTGCTTAGTCAACACATACATACAATGATCAAGCCCCTATCTTTCTGTAATCCTGTTTTAAGTAATAATGAATATTAAATTTCATCAAGAACCAAGACGTCATGGCATGGGGGATACTGTTGTGGGTGTCTATTACAGGCCGCCAGATCAGGATGAGGAAGTTGATGAGGCCTTCTACAGACAGCTGATAGCAGCCTTGTGATCACAGGCCCTGGTTATTTTGGGGGATTTTAACTACCCTGACATTTGCTGGAAGACCTACTCAGCCAGCCATCTGCAGTCCAGGAGGTTCCTTCAGTGTATTGATGATAACTTCCTGATGCAAATGGTGGATGTGCCAACTAGGAGAGGAGCGCTATTGGATCTTGTCCTCACTAACTAGGAGGGGCTGGTTGAAGCAGTGAAGGTTGAGGGCAGCCTTGGCTGCAGTGACCATGAGATGGTGGAGTTTGGGATCTTATATGGCAGGAACAGAGTACCGAGCAGAATCGCAACCCAGGAGTTCAGTCAGGCTGACTTTGGCCTTTTCAAGCATTTGCTAGGGGAAATACCATGGCACAAGGTACTTGAAGGAAAAGGAGCCTAAGATAGCGGGTTAGCATTCAAAGACTTCTTCTTCCAGGCTCAAGAATAGAGCATCCCAATAGGTAAAAAGTCGGGAAAGAGAGTCAGTAGACCTACATGGTTAAACAGGGAATTGCTGGGCAAACTCAGGAGGAAGAGCAGAGTCTACAAATCACAGAAAGAGGGGCTGGCCACTTGGGAGATATATCAGGCTGTAGTCAGAGGATGTAGGGAGGCAACTAGGAAAACTAAGACCTCCTTAGAATTAAACCTTGCAAGAGGGGTCAAGGACAATAGAAAGGGCTTCTTCAAATACATTGCAGATAAAACTAACACTAGAGGCAATGCAGGCCCACTGATGAATGAGGTAGGTGCCCTGGTGACAGAAGATGAAGAGAAGACAGAGTTACCGAATGTCTATAATGCCGGAGGCTGTCCTGAGGAGCCCAGCATCCCTGAGGCCCCAGAGGGAGTCGGAATAAAGAAGGAGGTTGCCTTGGTTGATGAGGGCTGGGTTAAGGACCTGTTAAACAAGTCGGACATCCATAAGTCCATGGGTCCTAATGGGATGCACCCATGGGTGCTAAGGGAGATGGCAGAAGTCATTGACAGGTCATTCTCCATCATCTTTGGTAAGTCATGGGCACTGGGAGAGGTGCCAGAGGACTGGAGGAAAGCAAATGTCACTCCGGTCTTCAAAAAGGGTGAGAAGGAGGATTCGGATAACTATAGACTGGTCAGCCTCAACTCCATCCCTGGAAAGGTGATGGAACAACTTATCCGTGCCATTTTCTCTAGGCATATAAGGGATAAAAAGGCCATCAGGGGCAGTCAACATGGCTTCAACAAGGAGAAGTCATACTTGACCAACCTGATAGCCATTTATGAGGACATAGCCAGGTGGACAGATGGTGGAAAGGCAGTGGACGTGGTCTATCTTGATTTCAGTAAAGCATTAGACACTATCTCCCACAGCATCTTTGCAGCTAAACTGAGGAAGTTTGGTCTGGATGATTGGGTAGTGAGGTGGACTGTAAACTGGCTGAAGGAAGAAGCCAGAAGGCTGTGGTTAATGGGACAGAGTCAAGTTGGAATCCTGCATCTAGTGGAGTCCCTGAAGGGTCGGTACTTGGACCAATGTTTTTCAATGTATTCACAAATGACTTGGATGAGGGAATAGAGTGCACTGTCAGCAAGTTTGCTGATGACACTAAACTGGGAGGAGTGACTGACACTCTGGAAGGCTGTACTACCATCCAGTGGGACCTAAACAGGCTGAAGAGTTGGTTGGGCAGAAATTTAATACAATATAACAACGGCAGATGTAGAGTCCTGCATCTGTGCAAGAACAACTCCAGGCACCAGTATAAGTTGGTGAATGCCCTGCTGGACAGCAGTGAAGGGGAGAGGATCCTGGGGGTCCTGGTGGACAGTAGGATGACCATGAGCCAGCACTGTGCCCTTGTGGCCAAGAAGGCCAGTGACATCCTGGGGTGTATTAGAAGGGGTGTGGTTAGTAGGTTGAGAGAGTTCTGCCCCTCTACTCTGCCCTAGTGAGACCATATCTAGAATATTGCATCCAGTTCTCAGCCCCTCTGTTCAAGAAGGACAGGGAACTGCTTGAGAGAATCCAGTTCAGAGTCATGAGGATGATTAAGGGAGTGGAGCATCTCCCTTACCAGGAAAGGCTTGAGGGAGCTGGGTCTCTTTAGTTTGGAGAAGAGGAGACTGTGGGGTGACCTTATTAATGTTTATAAATATGTAAAGGATGAGTGTCAGGAGAATGGAGCCAGGCTCTTCTTGGTGACATCCAATGATAGGACAAGGGGTAATGGGTGCAAGCTGGAACATAGGAGGTTCCACTTAAATATGAGACAAAATTTGAGATTCTGATATAGAGATAGAGATGCTCGATCTTTCTGGTGCCTGATCTTTCTTGCAGGTGCCGATTTATTCTCTTTAGTGACCAGTGATAGGACCCGAGGGAATGGAGTCAAGCTGCAACAGGGGAGTTTCAGTTTGGACATTAGGAAAAGATTCTTCACTGAGAAGGTTGTTGCACACTGGAATGGGCTTCTCAGGAAAGTAGCTATGGCACCAAGCTTGTCAGAGGCTAAGAAGCATTTGGACTATGTTCTTAGTCATATGGTCTGAATTTTTGGGTAGACCTGTGTGGAGCCAGGCGTTGGACTAGATGATCCTTATGGGTCCCTTCCAACTCGGGATATTCTATGAGCCTATGATTCTGATTCTGCTATGGAAAAATCAAACATTGAACCAATTTAACTGAAAAAGTCAGTGAATTAAGTGTTGTCTTAATTATAGCTTCTTTCTAACTTTAACTTATCTTTTTCAGGTGTAGATATTTTTACTGGTGACATTATAAACTTTTTGTTTGTTTGTTTGTTTGTTTTTCTGCAAATATCTTATAAAATACTTAAAGTGAACATAGTTAATATCAAAACATTATATTTAGCTATGTGCTTATCCTAAGGTTGAAGAGGACTTGATATTTCCTTTCACGTTTATCTTTCTGCTGGTGTAGACATCAATGGTCTGTCTGGCAATCATTTTCTTATGTACTGGGAAATTGTTCCATTCCCACACATACCGAAGTTGGTCAGTGCCAGCAAACTCACAAATTCACAGTCATATTATGTCACAGTCATATTATGATTTCTTGTAAGTTAGAAAATACTGTAATTTTATTCCTTTATGGAGCATTATTACTCCTTTATGGAGTATTTTTCTTTTATAGGTATTGCCTAGAGGTAGTGTTCTTTCCTGCAGAGAAACTTACTTCAAACTTTATTTTATAACATCACAAATACACATATTTATGAAAGAAAGAAAGAAAAAAAAATAGTCTCCACCCAATCTCTTCAAGGAGTATCACTTACCTCTTAAAAAGTGTCTGGCTCAGTCTTTTAGTTCATTAATTCTGAAAGAGTTTTTTTGTTTGTTTGTTTGTTTTGTTTTGTTGTGTTTTTTAACCTTTCTTATTATGTGCTGAATGACCTGGTAGTCTGAGACATATTTGACAAAATTAGATAGATTCTTTTTAACTGATGATAAAAGTGCATATATGTTAAAGTACATGACAGCTGTTCATATTAGCAAACTTCTGATTTATCATTGTATGGGACTGAAGGTCCAGGGCTTGTGGTTGTCAAGAATCTAGTCACTATCCAATAAACGCAACACGATTTATTACCACTGTAGATACATACAGTCCCAAAAGCTTCAGGAGAAGTCCTGCGAGATCTGCCAGGACATGGGGAACTACTAGGTGCCATGGTGTATCAGTCCATGGTCTAGACTTGCTTCTGCTTGAAGAGGAAACACTTTTCTAATAACAATTTATACATTTTCATGTCTTGGGTTTCTGGCCATGTCAGGCAGCCCAGTATTGTCACTCTTATGGTGGTAACCCCATGAGATCAGATTCCATGCCTGGGAAACTTAATATGGAAATATGAGGTCATATAAAGAACAGAGAAATTAAAACATAGTGTGGGCTTGACCTTTGGCCAAGCAAGATAAGGTTGGCTACTTGGAATATACAAAGGGATGGCAATAAGCAAGAAAAGTATTTGGCCAAACACCTTGGTGTATCTTGTGCAATGGAACATAAAATTTGTAAATTACCTAAGACTATATTGTGAAAGCTCATGGATTTTAAGAATAACACTCTTTTGGATTTAGAACTTACATTTTTGGAATTTAGAATTTCATCCTTCTACCCATTTCCCTTCCCTTCCCTTCCCTTCCCTTCCCTTCCCTTCCCTTCCCTTCCCTTCCCTTCCCTTCCCTTCCCTTCCCTTCCCTTCCCTTCCCTTCCCTTCCCTTCCCTTCCCTTCCCTTCCCTTCCCTTCCCTTCCCTTCCCTGCCCTTCCCTGCCCTTCCCTGCCCTTCCCTGCCCTTCCCTGCCCTTCCCTGCCCTTCCCTTCCCTGCCCTTCCCTGCCCTTCACTGCCCTGCCCTTCCCTTCCCTTCCCTTCACTGCCCTGCCCTTCCCTTCCCTTCACTGCCCTGCCCTCCACTGCCCCGCCCCTGCCCCTGGCCTTCCCCTTCCCCTTCCCCTTCCCCTTCCCCTTCCCCTTCCCCTTCCCCTTCCCCTGGCCTTCCCCTTCCCCTTCCCCTTCCCCTTCCCCTTCCCCTTCCCCTTCCCCTTCCCCTTCCCCTTCCCCTTCCCCTTCCCCTTCCCCTTCCCCTTCCCCTTCCCCTTCCCCTTCCCTTCCCTTCCCCTTCCTTTTCCCTTCTTCCCCTTCCCCTTCTTCCCCTTCTTCTTTCCCTTTCCCTTTCTCCTTCTCTTCTCTTCTGAAACATCTCAGATGTTTCAGAGCTTCTGCACTCATGTTTGACACAATGTGTGCTTTCTGAGGAGTGTAGACAATTTGTGTAAATCTTCAAAATTGTACAAAATGTTGAGCAAGCAGAATATCAGTTGTGTAAATGCACGTCTCTTTATGCTGTGTGTTTGGTTTTGTATGTGCAGGTAAATAGATACCTCAAAGATATATGTATAAAAAATGTGTTTCTGTTCCTACCTGTGTATATTTCCCAGAGATTTGGAGTCAGCAGAAAACCTGGAATTAAAACTGAATATTTACCAAAACTGGAAGGATGATTTCACTAAATACTTGGCACTTTAGATTCCAGAAAAAAAAAAATATAAAATTTAAAATTCTAATGATGCACAAAAAGCATAAGTACAACAAACTTTAAATTAAAAAAAAAATGTTTCTTGAAATAAACATGAGGGCTTTTCATATGTAAATGTAATATTTTACTTTTGTAAAACTTTTACTAATCAAAACAGTTAATTTTTCTCTGTAAAAATCAGCTCTAAATATGTCTTCTTCTCTAAAAAACACTTAAACTCTATTCCTGCAGAGAAAAATATTAGAGCTTACATATATATATACATTATTTTTCCTATGTGGCATGATTTGTACATATAAAGTGGACAAGAAAGACAAATTCAATAAATATTTATTCAGATTCTGTCCTGGCTAGCTTAGTTATAGCCCTCCTCAGAAAGTTTTTTATCATTCCTATTTATTTCTTGTGAACCTTAAAGGGTGCATAATGTATGTTATCTAGCAGTTCTAACAGTTATCATCTGACCTAACAAACTTTAGTGGACAAAGAAAGTTTTTTTCTACCTACAGATTTTCTTTGGTTTATGAACTTGAGTTCCTCTGGTCTAACTTTGGAATTTCAATTTCTGTTTTAAGGAAAGATTAATCTATTCAAACTTGACATACTTTTAATGAACCACATCTAGTCCTTAAATATTTTCTTGTTTAATTTTTGCTATATTAGTTGGCAACTGCTGGTTGTGAAAGCCATGAACAAATTATTCTGAAAGACCTTGAAAAGTGTTATAAGGTTTAAGATTTACTGAAGTTCAAAATGAAGTTCTGTCAATGAAATTTCTGCATAAATTATTAATCGAATACCATGATGCATGAATAATTCAAGCAACATTTTTAATTATACGTTAAAAAAAAAAAAAAGGCACTGTAGCAGACTATCCTTTTTTTAATGATCTACAAGCAGATCGAGTTTGAAAAACAAAGAACTTTTGTTGAAAATGAAATTAGCAGACAATTATTAAACCACTCATTGCAATTGAACTACTATCAATACAGTTTATATCCACAAACCTACCATTCATTATGATGTGAAATATTTATGAGATGCCAATAAAATGGAGTCCAAACAATGAGATTTTTAATGAAAATACAGTACCATTTATAAGCTCTTATTAGTACTGTAAAAAATGAGCCATGAATAATAAGCTTTTGAGGCCTAACCTTAGGGGATAATAGAATACTGTATATGGGAACACAATAGTCATTGCTTGTTGCTATTAATAAACCTCTTTAAGTGCTCATTATATACAGATAGATAGATATAAATATTGCATCTTGCTCTTCACTTCACATATAAAAGTTAATTAATTAGTGTAATAGAACTATCACATCTTTCATGAAAAGTAGGAATGGAACAGTGTTAGAAAATTCATTTACAAAATCACCCTGCTTATGGATCATTCTGAACTAAAATAACCCTATTTATCACCCAGTCTCTCAAACAAGACAGGTATTTGCCCAATTTTTTTATTGTTTCTTATTTATTTATTTATTAATAAATGCAGATATGCCTCAGTGTCTCTCTGTTTTAAGCTAAATTTTCTAAGTGTTTATTTTCTTGACTTTTCTTGGTTCATTTATGAGTATATGCAGGGCCAGTGATTGTCTACTGAAGTTGCAGTTTAGTTCAACAGCCTTGATAAAACACAAACATCTAAGAAGCACCTGGGAGCAGCGTTTTTGACGTTTTGTTTATTTGTTTGTATTACTATCTTGATATTCATCCTTCAAATATTGTCTGGTTTACCTTTCAGGTGTTTAAATTATAGTAGGGAACTTAATTAAGTAGGTAACACAAGTCTTTCCATATGAATTATCATAATGTTATCCTGTGTTGAGGGAATAATCACTCCATACAATGATGTTTACTGTTGAATATAGCTGTAAAATAATTCAATATTAAGAAAGTTGAGAAATTCAAGGAAAAAAAAAAAAAAAGAGCTTTTCCATAGATTAAATGCTCAAATTGCTTTCAGTAGTTGACAGCTACCCTTCAGAAAGCTGTTGCTATTTCAAGAGACTGTAAAAAGGATGAATACTGGAAGAAAAACTTACTGACGAAGGTTTATGGAAGTTTTTACTGTACACCTTCTGAGACCATTTTCAATCTACAACCTGCTACTGAATAGAAACGTCTCACACTGTTAACAGCGAGGTTTCGGACCTTCTTTCTGCCAAGAGAGAGAAATTTTAACCTCTGCTCATTGTTTCATTAAATATTCCAGCAGTTATGGAGAGCAAAGTATAATCAAGAGTTCTATAATTTCACAAAAAATGATGTTAAAGAGTCCTCAATGTCTGTCCTCCTCAAATCATGAAGAAATAAACATCAGGCTTACAAGCAACATTCTGTGCTGTTCTCTAATCACTGTTTCTTTTTGTCTGTTTGTTTTCCGAGTTTTTTCTTTTCTTTATGATCCCTGGAAAATTATGTTCCTTATTTCAAAAGTGAAATTAAATTTAATGATAGCATTACTTTTAATAAAATCAAGTGGGAAAATTTAAAAAAAAATCAGAGAGAGAGGAATAAAGTATTATAAAGGTCATAGAAGCAGAAACATGGAATTATTATTTAATGGTATAAGTGGTAATAATGAGAGTCCTCAATAGCATTTATTAGATGCAAGCAAACATTCAGCAAAATGTGAATTAATTGCAAGGTCTAAAGTATTGTAAAGACTTATTCTAAAGATTCCCGTAAGTTCTTAGTTCCTGAGAAATAAAATCAAAAGAAAAAAAAAAAAAAAAAAAGGTGAAGAAGAAGAAGTTAAGAAGCTTACTTGCTCCTTAACAAAGAGTAGTGGGGAAAAAATAAATAAATAAATAAATAAATATAAAATAATAATAATAATAGTAAAAAAAAAAAAAAACTGTGAAATTTACCAAAGATTTTTTTTTTTGTTTGTTTATGTGTTTTGTTTTGTTGTTGCTTTTGTTTGGTTCTTGTTTCTATGGAAAAAAAAAAAAAAAAGTGAATTATTACAAGTAACAAACAAGCAAGCAAACAAAGAAAAAAAACTCTGCAGAAAGTCCGTATGATAAGTTCTAATAGTTATATTCTTTCCATAGATATCTCAGGAACAAAACACAAACACCAGCTTTTGTCTTGATTCTCACACAGGTGCTGTTTAGGAATCCTGATTTAACAATCTTCATTGGCAAATAAGTCTTTATTTTGATAGAATTTTTCAACATGGATAATTAAAACAGAGCATCTGCTATGAACAGATTTGTTCTATTTCTTCCCCACTTCAGCCACTGAATCACAGTAAATTTGGTAATTATTTTGCATATGAAGTACATGTAGTTTCTTTTCCTACTGTCGACTTTTTCAGAGGAAACCAGAGTGAGAACAAAATAAACCACAAACTATTAAAGGAAAAATAAATATATGTTTGTATGAATTTTCAGAAAATGATCAAAATTCAGTTTCTTTATTTGAAACCCAGAGAGGTATCACAGTGTATTGTCAGCTCTTTGTCTTTTCATTATATTTATTTCATACCTTCATGAACTCCAGTTTAAAACTGTTTCTTTTCTAGGTCTTCTGGACAGTTTTGTTCCATGACAAGAACCATAGTCTTTAGTGTCACTAATGTTCTGACTGTTCTACCCCCTTACTTGAAAAATGTTATAAAGTTTTTCATAATTGTCAAGAAAGGCAGCATCTAAAAATAACCATTTTGTAGGAAAAGTCTCTTCTTTCAAAACAGTTCTTCAAATATTCTTAGTAAACATACCTCCGTGCTGAACATGCACAACTAGTGCACACGCACAAACATATATATATATAAATACATAAAAAAGTCTTAGATATTTATACTGAGAAGACTTCACCTGTTTATTAATTTTTATTTTTTTTTCTTTGTGGCCCTTAGAAAAATCTTTTCTTTGTTTCAAAAGTGAAATTAAATCTAATGACAATATTACTGTTCAAAAAATCAAGTGAGTAAATTTGAAGAAAGCTTTAAAAAAAAGGTGGTGGTGGTAGTGAGACTTTTAATAAACTTTTTCCTACTTTTTTTACCTTATTGGTATGACATGGAAAAGCCTCAGTCCACCCTGTATACATGTCCACGAGGACTAACAAATCCTTTGGCCACCTCTTTTCTTGGCAATTCAGTAAAGTCTATTTGCCAATACTCCACAGTCACCTGCCCCTCAGTAGTTTTTCCAAACTGAATTTTATTCTGTTTTTGGATTATTCCTACAACATATTTCACAGCTCTCTGTGACTGATCTAATAGGCTCTACCATATTCATTTTAATAGCTGACATCTGTAATTGCCTTAGCAAAACTTCTATTTCCTCAGTGCAAGGCAATATGTTCTTCTTTCATTAGACTATTCATAAGGGAATAGAATACTACTACTAGATTTAAGGGTGTAACTGTCCATCCATTCTTCTTTTTTTCCACATTTAAAGTTTCAATTAATCTTAAATGTAAAATAATCTAAAAGAGCACTATAACTAGTACTTCCTTTTCCGTGCCTTCTTCTGCAGGTCACTTTGCAGCTAAATCAACCAGCTTATTTCCTCTTTCTTGGGTGGTTCTCCCTGATTGGTGAGCTTTAAAATTCATATTAACTATAACAGGGATTTTTATACTTTCAAGTACTCTACTTTCAGAACTTTCTATACTTTCAAAATTTCTTCCTTATGCTTTATTCCTCGTGCAGACAGTAGTCTCCTCTCTTTCCAAATTGCTCCATGTGCATGAACTACTCAGGAGGCATATTTTGAATCAGTACAAATTACCTCTCATCCTCTTGCTGTACCCAGTGAGAGGATGAGAGGCAATGGGCACGAATTGGAGCACAGGAGGTTACAGCTGAACATGAAGGGGCACTTCTTTACTGTGAGGGTAACAGAACACTGGAACAGGTTTCCCAGAGAGGTTGTGGAGTCTCCTTTTCTGGATATATTCAAAGCCACCTGGATGCCATCCTGTGCAATGTGCTCTAAGTGATCCTGAAAAGTTCTGAAATTGGACTCTTAAGGATGAGTCCATGAGGAATGTAAAGAGTTTAGAAGGAACAAAGAAGGGTGATTCAGGAGACACCTTGCTGTCTGGGACTGCTTGTTCTCCAGCCATTAGACATGGAAGTTGCTGGGTGTTTGCGGTTGCTGGACAAAGTTGTTTGACCAATGAATAGTTAGTGGAAAAGTACTGCTGTAGAGTGAATGGCAAAAGAAGGGAGCCTGTCCTCAATAAGGGGGAATGGAAGCTATGTCATCAATAAAGTGGTAGCAGTTACTGATCCTAAAAGAACGCTGGTGTCTGTGTGGTCATTATGCCACACCTTCCAACCCCACCCATTCTGTGATTTGGTGATTCCGTTTGGTTGGTACAGGAGCTACTTAATCAGTTTTAAGCACAAAGGCATATAAATTAGGGTATGATACTGTAAGAATTATTGCTACCTCAGGAATTAGGAACGACAATTAGATCCAGATATTCTTCACAAAAACGCCAGCTCCAGTACATTGTTAACATATTGTAACATTATTCTCTTTTTGTTGTCTTGTCTCCATAATTCAGCTGATCTCCAAAGATAATCAGACCATTTTTAAATCCCTGTTGTAATACTGTCCAGGTAAAGTGAACTTTCATTCCCATCTTGGGGTTCTCTCATTCAAAGGCAAACAAATCCTGAGTCTCAGAATCAAGTGGGATGCAGAAAAAGACATCTTTTAAATCCAAAACAGTAAACCATCCCTGTTCTTCAGCGAGAGCAGTTAATAACGTATATGTATTTGATTCTACAGAGTGAGTATCTTGGACAATTTGATTCATCGTTCTCAGATCCTGGACTAACCTATAGCTCATAAGCTCCCATCAGCTTTCTGTCCTGGTTTCAGTTAAGACAGAGTTAATTTTCCTCCTAGTAGCTGGCAGGGTGCTATGTTTTGGATTAGGATGAGAAGAGCGCTGATAACATGCTGATGTTTTAATTGTTGTAGAGCAGTGCTTACACCAAGCCAAGGACTTTTCAGCTTCTCGCTCTGTCCTGCTAGCGAGCAGGCTAGGGATGCAGCAGGAGCTGGGAGGGGACAGACCCAGGACAGCTGACCCAAACTGGCCAAAGGGGTATTCCATACCATCTGACGTCATGCTGAACAATATATAGGGGTGGCTAGCCGGGGTGGAGGGGGGGGGGCCGGCCGCTCGGGGATAGGCTGGGCATCGGTCAACGGGTGGTGAGCAATTGCATTGTGCATCACTTATTTCATACACATTATTATTATTAATACTATTATTATTATTATTGTTGTTGTTGTTGTTGTTATTATTTTCCTGTCTTAATAAACTGTCTTTATCTCAACTCACAGGCTTCACTTTCCCGTTTCTCTCCCCCATCCCGGAGAGGGAGGGGGGAGGGGGAGCGAACGGCTGTGTGGTGTTGGGCTGCCAGCCGGGCTAAACCACAACTGTCCATTTGGCGCCCAACGTGGGGCACGAAGGGTTGAGATATCGACAGATTTGACCAGAGTGTGTTAAACTAAAATTGGTATAAGTATTCGACCTGCTTAATAGTTGCTAGTCACAATGTTGATTGCCTTAATCTCAAGTCTGCTGTGCCTGTTTCCCAAATTGAGTTTTATAGCACGTTACTTTCTGTATGTGCCCCCTGTCGTGCTGTTTATCCTTTCCGGGCCCTGGTTTAAGATTGTTATGGTACTGTGTGGTGTAACGATGGCTTATGAAATGATGAGATTTCTGGTCATGACTCTAACCCGGTATTTGTACTCAGCACTGTCATCAACTCTATACTTCGGAAGCCATATCTCAGAAACTATTAGCAATTACACCTATTGCCTTTTTTCATCAGGGAGTCAGTCTCTGGAGGGGACGGGGAAGATATTTTTTCCTACCTGTTCACTCTCCCTTCCTCCTTCACCACCCTCTTATCCCCCGAGCTAGTTACGGTAGCTCTCCAAGATGTTGAATATCCTTGGGATACTCAGACCAGCATGTTCTTGTTGTTATGTCTCCTGAATGCGCTTCAGGTTTTGTTTAAGGTTAAACAGCTACTTAGGAATCTCATCTGGAGATCTGTCTTGAGGCGGGATAGTTGCGAGTGGCAGGGAGTGTGGGAGGATATGGGCAGGTTTCTAGGGCAGTGGGCACCTCCAGTGTTTTGGACATTCACCCCTGAACAACTGCAAAATCCTAAAAAACTGGTAGAATGCTTGAAAAAAAGGTGTCATGACTCTGGCAGTTCCAAAGTGACACAAATCACTGTGGCGTGCTGGGGTCTGGCTTGTGCCTATCGAGCTGCAATTGATGCTACTATCAACCTAGTGACAGACCCTGCGGCCGTTCCAGTCCCGGCTCCCGCAGCCGTTCCGGCTCCAGCTCCCGCAGCCGTTCCAGCTCCCGCAGCCGTTCCAGCTCCAGCTCCCGCAGCTGTTCCAGCTCCAGCTCCCACAGCCATTCCAGTTCCAGCTCCCGCAGCCATTCCAGCTCCAGCTCCCGCAGCCATTCCAGCTCCAGCTCCCACAGCCATTCCAGTTCCAGCTCCCGCAGCCGTTCCAGCTCCAGCTCCCGCAGCCGTTCCAGCCCCTGCAGCTGCTCCAGCTCCTGCAGCTGCTCCCACTCCTGTGGCTGGGTCAGAGAAATGAACTGTAGCAGTGCAAGTTGTCCCTGCAGAGGGTATTCCAACCCCTGCGGCAGGCCCTGTGGCTGGGTCAGAGAAACGAGCTGTAGCAATGCAAGTTGCCCCTGTAGACGAGGTGAAAAAATGGTATAGAGACTCAGGTCATTTAGATCGCAGACAGTCTTCTGTTAGGTCTAGGTATGGAGAAGACGGGGCTGGGCCATCAAATGTGCAGGAGGATGAAGATGAGGATGAGGATGTCGAAAAATCAACAGTAACTACACGAACCCTATACCAGCGTGAGCTACGAGATGTGCGAAAAGATTTTGGTCGCTGTATAGGTGAACAGCTTGTCACCTGGCTGCTCCGGTGCTGGGACACTGGAGCCAATGGTGTGGAATTAGAGGGCAGGGAAGCCAGGCGGTTGGGATCCCTTGCTAGAGATGCAAGCATTGACAAAGCAATTGGAGATGGAGCACGATCTCACAGCCTCTGGAGGCGTCTCCTGTTAGCTGTGAAGGAAAGGTATCCCTTCAAGGAAGAACTTGTATGTCTACCAGTCAAGTGGACCACCATGGAGAAGGGAATTCACTACCTGAGGGAATTAGCCGTACGGGAAGTAATTTATAAGGACCTAGACGATGCACAAATATCCACAGATCCAGATGAAGTTCAGTGTACTCGACTCCTGTGGCAGAAGTTTATACGGACTGCACCATCATCATGGGCCAGCTCATTGGCAATAATAACCTGGAAAGATGGTGACGAACCCACAGTGGATGAAGTGGCTAAACAACTCCGGCAGTACGAAGAAAGTCTCTCCTCTTCCCTACAGGCCTGCGTCTCGGCTGTGGAGAAACTCTCTGAAGAGTTCCACCAACTTAAAGAGAGTTTATTTTCTTCCCCACCTGTACAAACCAGTGTCTCGGTTATTAGGGGTAAACGTTCATCCGTGCAAAGAAGACTCAATGGTGGAAGCAACCACCGGATGGCTGGAAACATATCCTGTGCCCCATGCCACCGCCCAGAACACTATCCTGGGCCTTGAAAAGCAAGTCCTATGGCGACATGGCACCCCAGAAAGAATTGAGTCAGACAATGGGACTCATTTCCGAAACAACCTTATCGACACTTGGGCCAAAGAACATGGTATTGAGTGGGTGTATCACATCCCCTATCATGCACCAGCCTCCGGGAAAGTTGAACGATACAATGGACTGTTAAACTGAAAGCAATGGGTGCTGGGACATTCAAAAATTGGGATACACATTTGGCAAAGGCCACCTGGTTAGTCAATACTAGAGGATCTGCCAACGGAGTTGGACCTGTCCAATCCAACCTGTTACGCACTGTAGAAGGGGATAAAGTTCCTGTAGTGCACGTAAGAAACATGCTGGGTAAGACAGTCTGGGCTACTCCCGCCTCAGGAAAAGGCAAGCCCATTCGTGGGATTGCTTTTGCTCAGGGACCTGGATGCACTTGGTGGGTAATGCAAGAGAATGGGGAGGTCCGGTGTGTACCTCAAGGGGACCTAATACTGGGTGAGAATAGCCCATGAGTTGAATTGTAGTATTTTAATTATCTTATAATACTGTATGTCATCACTACCATGATTGCTATATATCATAGATGAAAATGGCGATTAATTAGAAGGTATTGGAAAGAGTGTAACCTGAGCATGACATAAATGGTATGGAATAAGGGGTGGATATCTGTCCTGGTTTCAGTTAGGACAGAGTTAATTTTCCTCCTAGTAGCTGGCAGGGTGCTATGTTTTGGATTAGGATGAGAAGAGCGCTGATAACATGCTGATGTTTTAGTTGTTGTAGAGCAGTGCTTACACCAAGCCAAGGACTTTTCAGCTTCTCGCTCTGTCCTGCTAGCGAGCAGACTAGGGATGCAGCAGGAGCTGGGAGGGGACAGACCCAGGACTGCTGACCCAAAGTGGCCAAAGGGGTATTCCATACCATCTGACGTCATGCTGAACAATATATAGGGGTGGCTAGCCGGGGTGAGGGGGGGGGGGGGCGCCGGCCGCTTGGGGATAGGCTGGGCATCGGTCAACGGGTGGTGAGCAATTGCATTGTGCATCACTTATTTCATACACATTATTATTATTAATACTATTATTATTATTATTATTATTATTATTATTGTTGTTGTTGTTGTTATTATTATTTTCCTGTCTTAATAAACTGTCTTTATCTCAACTCACAGGCTTCACTTTCCCATTTCTCTCCCCCATCCCGGAGAGGGAGGGGGGAGGGTGAGCGAACGGCTGTGTGGTGTTTAGCTGCCAGCCAGGCTAAACCACAACACATAGAATGATGACTCTATGAATGTATGATTCTGTGATACTCTTTGTTATGGACCAGTTTACTTTAGCTAGCTAGACTTGAAAAACATATTTGGTATTCCGGTATTTAACCGTTTTTTGTTTATTTTTCACATTATACTAATAACAGTGTTGCTTTTGAAGTCTTTGACACATAAGCTTTTGTAATGCTTTAGAAGAGGGCATTGTTTTATTCCTACCACTTCAGCACAGAAAATAAACAAAAAAAACAGAGCTGACAAATTGCTCCACAATCTGCCACTCTGCTAGAAAGCCAAAGGGGAACTAATTTGTTT
Source organism: Cygnus olor (assembly GCF_009769625.2). Taxonomy (NCBI): domain Eukaryota; kingdom Metazoa; phylum Chordata; class Aves; order Anseriformes; family Anatidae; genus Cygnus; species Cygnus olor. The sequence continues at coordinate 44,713,624 of NC_049198.1, read as the reverse complement.
TGCTCCCTGATGGACAGGTGTGGAATGCAACTAAACCACAAGATATTAATCAAATTATTTTCTTATAGGAAGTTTTTTGTGTCTTTCAGATTGTTAAACCTAGAGAAATCTCAGGTGAGACCATACAACACCCTTCTAGTATTTAAAAGGAAAGATGCAGAAGGACTCTTTATCAGAGATTAAAGTCAAAGGACAAGTGCAAATGGGTTTAAACTGAAAGAGGTTAGATTTAGATCAGATAATAGGAAGAAATTCTTTACTCTGAGGGTGGTGCAGCACTGGACAGTTTGCCAAGATTTGTGGATGCCCCATCCCTGGAATTGTTCAAGGCCAACTTTGATTTGAGCAACCTGATTTAGTGGAAAATGTCCCTGCCCATATAAGGATATTTGGAGCTGGAAGATCTTTTAGCTCCCTTCCAACTCAAACCATTCTATGATTCTGTGAAAATTATCTGTGCAGTATGAATCATTGGCTTAATTTTTCCTTTTTCTCTGTTTCTGTTTTACTTAGATAAAGTACTTTTAACATGGTTCTATTCATTATAAAATTCACATTTCACAGTGAACAATTCTCAGGCTATGATTTAGTCTGCCTGTTTACTGGGATTTCACAGCTTCATTCTGTCTTTAAATACACTGTGACAGTTATATATATGTATACATAATACAAATATATATGTATGTCCCTTGCATCTCCTGCTTAATAACATTTAGGAAGGAAAGGTGGTAGAGTGATTAGAGGATTAGCCAAGGCATGAAATTAATATCTACCTTTTTGCCACTAACTATTCTTTTAGGAAGAAAGAATTGCCTCAGAATCAGAAATATTCAAATTTCAGACTCTGTGGACTCATGACAGTGAGGACTGGAGCTGTTTCAATGCTTTCAGCCATTTACAGAAACAACAAATATTCTTGGAGACTCAACTCTCTAGCTAGTTATGATCAACAGGCAAGCTAACCTGACCTAATGAATAGCTGTCATGTCCGCCTGGTAAAGTTACTAATGTACGAAGCCTCTATATTTACCTCAGAAAGCAGATTACAAGGTGTAAAAGATCATTTTACTTGTTCATATATTCTTAAAATTTCAAAATGACTTATTTTCTCTAGGATTTCCAGTTCAGGTCCATAGGCTTTGTTGTTGTTGTTGTTGTTGTAATTCAATTTGGGACTAAAACCAGCTAAAGTAATTCCTCAGAAAAGAAAACCCTTCTTTTGATTACCTAGAGATGACCACTCTCATCTTTCAATCATCTGAGAATTTTTCAAGGGCAGTACAGATGACCTTAGGAAAATTGTTCCCAAGAAAATATCAACAAACTTTCTTAAGGGCCTGAATAATTTCATGACAAATTTGGTATAGATGTGGTAGGGCCACCTTTATAGAAGCCCTCCATTTTATCTTATTTTCATTTTAGCCACTGTTTCTGAATTGCTGAGGAATTTATAATAACACATCATTTCAGTAGTGATCATTGATACTGTATTTCACAGCTCAGTTCTTAAAACAGTGTCTGAATCATTTTCTCTTGTAAATGGTCGTCTCCTTTCTACCTTTCCACTAAAAAATAGTTACTTGTTTTATATAACATTTAGATATTAGTGTAAAATAATGATCCATGCCATTTGTATCTAAAATTGGATTTTATTGTTTTTTCAGTAAACAAAATAAACATTTTTCTTCAAACATGATTTTGTCTTAGAGGCATTTCTTTTCGATTAACTTATTCTTTGTTCAGATAATCTAGACATGAATACCTTACTGTTTCTCTGAGGACATTGTTAACAACTCTTTCTGTTTAAAGTGGCAATAAATATCATAATATCTGTTATGTGGTTGGTAATATAGTAATAGTAATATATAGTAATGATAGTAATAGTGTAGTAATAGTGAAATATTGATATTTCTCTTTTAAATAGTACAGTTTTTGTGTTATTCTGGTTACAAAAACAAATAAGCAAGCAAAAACAAAAAACATGGAACTCAAACAAGAAGACCATGTTATCACTCCTTGGGAGAAGAATAGGGAGTTATGTAAAAAGGGAGTTATGTAAAATGAGCCAATTATTGAAAACAGCATGAATTAAGGAATAAGTATGTTGGGCCTTACATAAAAACAGAGTAACTGTTTGGTAATCATGTTGTGTATTATCTAAGAACAGCTCTGCATGGCATAACTTGAAGAACAAATGCAAGAGCAAGCATCCAGGCTTAAATTTAAATAGCCTCAGGGAGGTACATGAGGAAGACATAGTTATACCTGTATCTACGAGGAATTTTAAACAGATTTATTTACCTTCCTTCCTCCCCTCCCCCCCCCCCCCCCCCCCCCGAAAAAAAAAAATGTTGCTAGAAACAAGAAACAAAAAAAGTGTTTCAAGAAGTGTTTGCTCATTGACTTATGTCAATGTTTGGTCCAGTTTGCTACTCTTGCATAAAGCAGAACATAAGCTTTCAAGTGATAGCTGCTAAACTCCTTGTCCTCTCCAAGTCTGAGCCAATTAAAAACTGATGGACCTTTATCAGTCTCCACGTACCCTGAAACAGAGATGAAATCCCTTTCTCTCAATTTATTTAAAATGTAAATCCTGAAAATCGATAATAGTACTTCATTGTCAGTGTAAGCCATATGAATGATAACTATTTTAAAATGCTTTGGCTTAAGTAGTTAGGAATGGGTAGTTAAGTAGTCAGAAATTGGTATTTTTTTGCTGAACTGATATAGGTTTATTTCAATAGCAAGGTGCATTTCTATTAGTCGTATCTAACTGTAATGTTACAAGTTTATAGGATGAAAATAAAAAACATATTTACTCCATTTGAATGGGGAATTTGATCTATGAAAGGCTTTAATCTAGGATTTTGTGTTCCTTGTCTATAAAGGAGTCATATCTTTCCCTTCTGTACCCCCATAAGCTCCCTAAGAAGTTAGTAAAAAAATTAAATATACTAACATTACAAATGTTGGAAATACTTTATTGATTACTGCTACTGAAAAACTTCGGTGAAATTGATAATGTAATTTTTAGATGAAAGTTTGAAGACTGTATTATCTCCTTAATCCTGAGGGGCAAAAGACAATCAATGAAATAAAATCAAATACTAAGTATGTGCTCATTACTTTACCAACAAGGCAAAACAAATAATTATAGGTCATGAAAATGGTACTTGATATACTAAGGGATATAGACAAAGTTATAGTCTCCAAGTTAAAAATTTGTCATTGCATTTTCTAGTTTTTCATCTTTTATTTCCAATATAATTACAATAGTGCACAATGACAATAACATTAAATATTATTTATAACTTCTGTTTACATTTTAATACTCCTTTAATTTTGGAAGTTGCTGTTGATTATATTGGTTATGAAAGAGACATACTGGGTAACATTTGTTCCAAAAGTTGGAAAATATTCAAAAAATCTGTCCTTTAATTAATTTTGATTTTTTTAATCCGTTCACAAGTCTCAAGCACAAAGCAATAAAATTGAAGATTATAAATTTGCAATCTCTCTCAAATTAAGCACTCCAGATACTGTAATAAGATTGTAAGCGGAAATAATATGTCAAAACATACTGATTTAAAATATTGCATCTTAGGTATCTTCTGTCATATCCCTTGAAGTACTTTAAGCTGATTTGATCTCACACTGACTTCTTATAAAATTCCATAGCAAACTTGACTGACTGATAAGGAAAAAGAATATCGCACAAAACTGGCATTGGAATGTTAAATAACAATATCAATGATTTTGGTTTTGGACAATAATTTAATTCTCACTGAGACCTTTAGAATTTTCTCTCACGTCTTGAGTTCTATATTGTCAAGTTAATGGGAATAACTAATATTACTTTTGATCAGGTAAATGCTTAATGAAATTAATCATTGGTACACTGTATTTGACATACTACTTTTCTTGTTATTATAAGTGATTACTCAAAGTTAATGAAATGGAAAACACTATTTGCAGAGAAAACATGTATAAAGCTAAACCTTGTCCCTTGCCTAAGAAACTTTAAAGCAGTAATATTGTCCCATATAAGACTCTCATCTTTGGGAAACCTTCACCTTTTACAAGTATTGATCTAGATATGCTCATATGGTATATAAACTACTTTCACAGTGATATATAGGGATATCAAGTTACTTATTCAGATATTTAATTATATTTGTAAGCACATATAGTCTTTTCTCTAATTTTCTAGTTCCATCATACTGACCAAGTACCTCACAAACCTTTGTAAAATTACCCTCACAATGCCAACAAGAAAGGAAATAATAGTCCCTCTGTTTTAGGCATGAAATCTAAGCATCGAGTTATTGATTTGTATAATATTTCAGAAGTCTCCAAAGTGGTAATCAGAACCTTGATCACCATGAATCTATGGCTAGTAACCTGGTATATATAGCAAGTATATCATTCTTCCTCTCAGATTATTTAATTATATTTCAAATCTATGTTAAAAGGAAGGTTATTTGGGCTGGAAAATCAAACATTCACAGGGTAGGTAATATAAAATTTTAGATTCTCCTGTAATCATATTTCCTCTCTGTGATGAAGCTTTTAATGAATATCAAGTACATGTCAAAAGCACTTTTTTAATGAACATCAAATGAATTTAATGAACATTGGTCTTCCTGTGATATTTCTAGATTCCTACCATTTCAGATTTTTTTTAATAAGAGGAGTAGGTTAGAGGACTGCTGGACAATAGTCTTTTTTTTTTTTTTTCCTACCAACTCTTTGTGTGGATGTGGGGCACTTATGCAGGATAAACAGATTACAACATGGGAATTAAAGTACGTAGAATCTTCTTTTCATTAATTCTTTCCTTAAGTAATGTAAAAGGAAACTTATCATTAATAAATGCTTGCACAAACTCCATGGTTCAACATACACACCCTACCACTCATAAGCAATCTTTCCAGTGCATCTGGGCTGTATCATTAAAATTTTTGGCCTGTCATCCTTTGAGAATAATTAAAAAAATTAAGCATCTTTTTGACATATATATATATTATCATCAGTAGAGCAAATAAATTCTATTCACAGAAAAAAAAAAAGGTCAAATTATGTTTTTTATGAATCATAAAGTACCATTAGCTGCTATTACACTGATCCAGAAGACAAATAAATTGAAAAAAAAAAAAAAAAAAAAAGAAAAGTTAATAAAGTCAATGGGAATTGTAAGTGGGTGAAATCTAAAACTATGTCTTATACTTCTGATAGCAAAGCTTGTATTGAAGGTTACATAAACCTGTTTCTTTTATATGTAAGAGTATGCAGAAAGACGGTGTCTACTCCTTTAAGGATACCCCGTCAAGAACCTCTTCCAAGGCAGCAAGAAATAATAAGAAAGAGAGGCAGTGGTGGGAACCAAGTCAGGTCAATCAAGCTAATCGATAAGAGTATGTAGGATTTAGCATGTAGAAATGTTTATTCCAGCAGGGTTATTTGATTGAGAACTTGTGCGCTGGGAGACAATCACATGAAACAAACCATCTTTCTTAACCATCTCTCTGTGTATTCACACTTTCTCTCCTGTATGTTATGTATTCTGCAAGGACTATGTGCCAGATGCTGGAAAGACCTGTACATGTATGAGAGAAATTAGTGCTATCTGTTGGAGTCAGACCATAGTCATAGGACTTGTGGACTGTGGTACGAGCTACTGAAGAACTTGTGGGTCTTAGAGTCAATAGCTGGAGGGGTCACGGCTCTCCAGATTTGAAAAGGTCCCATAGACCTTTTCTGGGACCTCTGGTCCAAGAGTGTCAGCTACTGAGAGGACCGGTGTGAGTGGACAAGGTGCCACTTACTGGAGGCAGACCAGGGCTGTAGGTGCCCCTGTCCTGTGTTGCCAGCTACTGGAGTGAGTGTGAGTCCTAGCATCAGTAGTTGGAGAGTCCTCTCTGGACCTAGAGAGGGCTTCACAGTCTTTCAGTCACACCTACTGGGGTACTGGAGTGAGTGGACTGGATGTCAGACATTGGGGTAGGGGTGGTGTATGTTCCCAAAACAGCTACTGGAGAGGAATGGCGTGAGTGAGGTGAATATGAGACTCTGCAGTGGTGGCTGGAGTGGGGGGGGCAAGTGCCTGGTACAAGCTGCTGGGTGGACGCGGGGATGCAAACATTTATGTCTTCCTCAAGACTGGTTTGTATGAGGTGTGTGTGTGTATTTTCTAGCAAACTTTAAGCTGGACTGGCTGGTGGGTAGTGAGGGACTCAGGTACAGGCCAGGGTATCAGGCAGGCAAAGAGGTGCATGTGGTACACCCAGGGGGACTTGTGAATGGAGTATGCATGAGGGAAGAGAGTGTGTATGTACGGCATGCTCTCAGCAAACTTCAAAGTGGGCCAGCTGGTGTGAATCAGGTAAGGGGACTGGGATTTGGACAGGGGTGCTGGATGGACAAAGAGTCTTTGACAGGCACTTGAAAGAATCCGTGAATGTGTGTGCTTGTGAACCCAGAGAGTTCCTTCTGTGTGTGCCTGAAACAGTGAACTTTTCCATCTACCAGTCAAAAAGGAAGAAGGGGAGTTGGCTGCCTATATTTAATTGTGAGTCCTGTGATTAAGTGCTGCTGAACAACATCCCTTGGCTGAGACAGCCTCTATGACCAGTTGTGTTAGAATGCAGTCTCTGTGTGTATCTAGGATATGTGCTCAATTTTGCTATTGGTTGGACCTGCAAAATGGAAAGACATGTCCCCAAGTCTAGACAGGAACCCCAGGTCCCCAGTTACTGGCCTGAGCCCCAACAGCCTAGCAGGAATGGTCCTGGGCTGGAGTGGAGGTAGCCATGCACTTTACGTCATTTAATATCATATATGTAACTCTTTGAGTTGACCAGACAAAATTATAGGATTGTTGTTACTGTTTTAGATGAGAAAATATATAGAAACCTATCAAATTACACTGAGCTAATCTAGTTCTTCCAATAAATATTCTTATAACACTGTGTAAGGGAAAAAAAAAATAATTTTGATTACAGATACAGCACAATTGCCTATACTTGTATGTTAATATTCTTTCTTATGTTAATGATCTCTATACAATCAGCATCATAATGCCAGGTATCCCTGGACAATGGGAAGGAATAAGTGAATTAAGGCCAGCTCGGATCTTCCACACCCTTTAAGATCTTTGAGGTGAATTTTAACTTTGAATATTAAAATATAGGCCTGAATATTGAAATATAAGCCACATATACATCTCAGAACAGGTCTAATAACTTGACAGGCATTGCAGAGCTATTATTTTTCCATTCAGGGAACAACTTGTTATGATGAAACAAATTCAAGGTTTCCAATCTGCACCCAGGATTAGGTTATGCAGAAGACACAGGGGAATTTAACAGCTCCCTGGAGTTACTGGAATAAAAGAGTTTTGTGGCTTTCCACACAGCTACTGGTATTCAGAACTGCATGATTCTCTCCTTCAGGTGTGCTCAGTGTATGGGAGGTTATAGTGCAGTCACAACCCCTGATCCACCTACTTTTGAGGAAGGATAGTTATGCTATAATCAGAACCCTTAAAACAGTCAATGATATTTGGGCCATGGACCTAGCTCAGTAGCTCCACAAATGTCAAGTCTGAAAGTATATAATGTCATATATATATAATACATGGTAGCAACATAATATCACATGGTAACCACTGACAGAAAGGAAAACACCTAGTGTATGAAATAATAGAATATATCAGTTGTTTAGTTGTAATTTTTGTAAATGTTAAAAAATACTTAATGTTGGCTGTTACCAATCACATCCCTATCTTCTGTAAGCCTTAATATGGTTTCCAGGAGGATCTGTTTTATGATCTTTCCAGGTACAGAGGAGAACCTGTAGTTCCTCTGGTCCTTCTTTCTGCCCTTTTAAAAATGGATGTTTTGTTTCCTCTTTTTCAATCACTGGTGACTTCACCTGAGTGCCATGACATTTCAAATATGATGGAGAGTGACTTAGGAACTACATCAGCCAGTTCCCTTAGGACCCTGAGATGTATGTCATTAGGCCCCGTAGACTTGTACATCTTCAGTTTCATTAGCTGGTCTTGAACCTGCTCTTCTCTTCCCCAGCCCTTGCCTAGAGGTTCAGGGACTTGAGAGATGTGGGAAACCTAATTAGCAGTGAAGACTGAGGCAAAGAAGTTGTTGGGTACCTCAGCCTTCTCCATGTCTGTTATTACCAGTTCTCCCTTCTCATTCATCAGAGGGGGTACAATCTCCTTGGCTTTTCTTTTCTGGCCAATGTATCTATGGAATCCATACTTGTTATTTTTTGCATCCCTTGCCAAGCCCAGTTCTGTCTGTCTTTGGCTTTCCTAATTCCATTCCTGCACATTGGACAGCATCCCTGTAATCTTCCGAGGCCACATGTCCACTGCCACATGTCCACTGCCTGTGGATTTCCTTCTTACACTTCAGTTTGACTAGAAGTGGGTCCTTGCTCAGCCATGCTGGTTTGCTGTCTTCTGTGCTTGCTTTCTTACACAGTGGGATGGAGAATTATTGTTGTCTAAGAAAAGTAGATAGTGTGAAAAACATATCATTGTAAAATAACAAAAAAATGATGAGGTGTTGCAGCATAATACAGTTGTCTGTTCCTTATTTCTCTAATGTGAACTACACACCATTAGTTTGTCCTGAAAATAACTTGTTTCAGTGATATAACCAAGTAGGAAGAAATTTCATGATCAAGCCCATAGAAATAACAGGTCCTGAACTATAAATCGTAAGAAACTATTCAGTAATCTCTTATTTAAAGGATTATTTTTTTTCCCACTTTTTTTTTTTTTTTTTTTTTTTTTTTTTTTTTTTTTCCGTAAAGTGAATTTTAACTTTAAAGATATATACACAAGAAATCAGGAGTCTGGTCTGGTTGAGATTAAATTTTTTTTTTTTTTTTTCTTTCTGTCTGAACCTGTCCCTGTCTATCTTATTATTATATTTTCTGATTTTTAACTTCTTTAGCACATTGTCTGAAAGGACTATCAGTGATTCATAAGTGTCTGAAAGTGGTACTAGTGCACCTTAAAGAGGACAACACAATACAAATTTGTATGATGTGAAGGATTCTGACAACTGAAAAAAAATTCTATTGTTTCTGGATTAGCATTTCAAAACAGATTAATCATATCTAAGATATATTTTTCAAACTATCATTTATCTTTATCATCTCTTTGCTTTTTGATTGTTGTTGTTGCTGTTTTAATAGCTTTTTATGTGGATGAAAAAAATCTTTTATTATATGACGTATAGCAGTACTCTCAGTTTTTGAAACCATCCTTTTGAAAAAAATATTTTAGGAGTCATTCAAAGGCATGCTTTAAACAAACATTTTTAATGACAAAGTTTTAACATCTGGTATTTGTTTGCTATATTTACTGAAAGATACTTTAAATCTTGGTAACTGAACTTTACATTTAATATTAAATTCAGATGCTCAACTAATTTTAATATTGAACAAACCTTTAATGTCAATATTTCATCATGAATCATTCCCTGTCAAAGCTGCCTGGTGTTTGATGGTTGTTACAGTTCCTTTGAATGTGTAGCAGTTAACTATGCCTCTGCTCACTTTTGTGAACCTAGAGGGTACACAGGGGAAGGTTTTCAGGGGAAGACAAAGTCTGAGCAAAGAGCATATCTCTAAGCTCTGAGCAAAAATGCAATTTATTTATTTATAGAAGGTGCACCTAGGGCTGGAGATGAAGCTCTCTCCTAGCTACAAAAGTGCATCTTCTTGCAGTCTGCTTCATTGGCTAGAACAGATTGCTGCCTGTTTATCACTGAACTGTGTCTTTGTGATTATCCACTTAAAAATTGTGGAGTCGACAGTGTAGGCATTTCTCACATTCCTTAATGACTCAATTTCCTCACCTAGTAAACAGAACTTCCACGTCAAGTGAAGGGCAACATACTTTACACTTCAGCAGAAATTCCAATATGCATGATCCCAATTCAGATAGATAGTCAGCTAGCTAGTTGAAAGAGTAATCCATGTAATCTAGCAACAAAGTTTGTGCTGGAGTTAGAATCATAGAATCATAGAGTATCCCGAGTTGGAAGGGACCCATAAGGATCATCAAGTTCAACTCCTGGCACCGCACACGTCTGCCCAAAAGTTTAGACCATGTGACTAAGTGCACAGTCCAATCTCTTCTTAAATTCAGACAGGCTCGGTGCAGCGACTGCTTCACTGTGGAGCCTGTTCCAGTGTGCGACCACCCTCTAGGTGAAGAACCTCTTCCTGATGTCCAGCCTAAACTTCCCCTGCCTCAGCTTCACACCGTTCCCACGGGTCCTGTCACTGGTGATACCGGAGAATAGGTCACCTGCCTCTCCACTTCCCCTTGCGAGGAAGTTGTAGACTGCGATGAGGTCCCCCCTCAGCCTCCTCTTCTCCAGGCTGAACAGGCCCAGTGACCTCAGCCGTGACCTTGTGTGACCTCAGTTCACACAAGGTGTCAGTAATGACAGGGTCACATGATGTCATACTAATGATACTTAAAGCAAAACAAAGAATGAAAACTGTAAAGGGAATTTTTGCAGGTTCTGTTGAACAGAATCAGTCTTTTCTGAGGAGAAAGAGCAGGCATCAATGAAAGCCAATTCAGGGACCACATAGGAGATGTAAATGCAATCAGTAGATTTCTCTATGAGTATGGAATTCTTTTTGTATCAGGGCAATAAATATTCCTCATGGCCAAAGGTACACAGTGGCCTGTGAAATGCCTTCAATATGGCAGCAGACAACCTTTGGAAAGTCCTAAGAACAGAGGTCAGAGGGTACTCAGGTAAGGGTGCTCAGAACAGTCTCTGAGAGACAAGTGCAGATGTGCAGAGCAGCTGGAATGGGCAGAAATTGTCATCCAGAGAATGACTGTTGTCTTTGGCAAGCTCAACACAATTTCTGGGACAATTCACAGTGAAGCACAAAACAAGAGACACATACTTTATAACTGCTTCTATTCCTAGTTAACGATGGCAGGGACAACATCAGAAATGTATGCGTAGCCAGCTATGGACAGCTATACAAGCCCAAGCTTGTGCATCTGAGTTTATGTTCTTAAATCTGTCTCCATTAAAAGCAGACAAAAACAGCAACAACAACAACAACAACAACAAAACAGTAAAAACACCACAAAGCTCAAAAATGATATGTAAGATGACGTATTCAATTTTTATTTATTTTTTTATTTATTTGTCTGATTCCATGACTTATTGGTTTCTGATGTCTGTAAGGATTTAATTAAGACTCTGAGATGTTTAATGTTTAACGATCTCTTTCATTAAATTTTTAACATATCAAAGTTTGCATTTTTTTTCTGTTTCATTATTTTATTGTTTTAATTATTTTAACTGGAAGCTTAAAATAAAGCTAAAATATATCTTCAGTGAGAAAAAAATATATTTATGGTTTTCATGGATTTTGAATGATCTTTTTCCCAAATCTTAATATATATAGGACTTTCTGCCCAGTGAGAAAATAGCAAAGTAAGAAAAATAGCAAAAATATGTACATATAAAAAAAAGAAAAATATAAGTACTACAGTACACTGTTGTTCTTAATGACACTGAATAGCAGTTGGAAATATAATAAACCGTCTCTGCTCCTGACAAGAGTTTCCTTTGGATGATCATGCATATCCAGTGAAACAGAAATACAAAATTAAAAAAAAAAAAAAAAAAAAAAAAAAAAAAAAAAAAAGAAGAAAAAGAATATATTTGGTGTACCAAAAGCAAAAATAGTAAAATATGAAAAACATTAAAAGGGGTAATTTATTTTTTTTTTTTTATATATTTTATTTTTTAAAGAAATACTGTCAGGCTGAAAGCTACATTTAAGACATTTTTTTCAATCATTTCTTTTCTCCTGTTGAATGTATACCTTCAGCAACTTGTGGTTTTCCAAAACACTTAATTATTCAGATTTTATCCACAAGTTATATAATCAAAAGACAGAAATGATTTATATAGTGATCCTGAGTGGAAGACCATTTTGTACGCAAGAGTTAATGATTTACAGTACAGGTAACCTGACTAGGCCTATTGCTACCTTCAGGTTGTTCTGTGCTGCAAAAATCCTCTTGCTGCAGGATAAACTCACCCACCTCATAGTAACAGAGGAGGGTGCAGGTAGCTCCCACTCAATATGAGTGATTATGACAAAGGCATAGTGTTTTTGTTTGTTTGTTTGTTTGTTTTTATCTAACAGTGCAACAAGAAGTTCTCATGACAACATCCTTTCTGTTTGACTGTAGAAATGATGAGTAGACTTGTTTCCTTATAAGAAAATCTTGTAATAGATTGAACAACTGGAAGGGAAGGCCTTCTGCTGTGGTTCTGCTGTGAATAGTAAGAATCCTGTTCACTGACATTTCTTATGGCTCCCAACATCCAAAGGGACATAAAATTATCTGTGTTTTTTTCCTTACTACAGTACCAGCTGTAATACACAGTACTGAAAATGGTACCTTGCTCAGTGCAAGCACTTTTCTTATTGGAATCATAATGTAATGGACCAACAACTCCTGGTGAAAAACAGCTCAAAAAATATACTCGTCAATGCATTTCATTTTTAAATCGCATGTCTGGCTATGTTTAAAATTCTTATCCTTTCTTAACTAAAAATGCTTTCTCAGTTTCAGCTTCCTTTAGAGTTACCTTTTTCATCGGACTTGTGGTGATCATATTTAGCTTTTTAAAAATTCTTTAATTAAGTTGAACCCCGCCCCCACTCCCCTACCCCTCTCATCAACCCCCTCTCACCATAGTCAGGGATGCTACTAGATTAGGTTGCCCAGGGCCTCATCCAACCTGGTCTTGAACACCTCCAGGGATGGCGGCAGGATGGGGCCACATCTTCTCTGGGCAACCTGGTTCTGTGCCTTACCACTCTCTGAGTGAAGAATTTCCCCCCCACATCTATTCTGTCTCTCCTCTTTCAGTTCAAAACCATTCCTCCTAGTCCTGTTATTATCTGCCCAAACAAAAGGTTGCTCTCCACCTATTTTATAAGCCACCTTTAAGTACTGAAAAGATGCAATGAGGTCACCCTGCGCCCTTCTCCTCTTCAGGCTGAACAGCCCCAGCTCTCTCAGCCTTTCTTCATAGGGGAAGTAGCAGTCCTCTGATCATCTTCATGGCCCTCCTCTGGACCTGTTCTAACAAATCAACATCCTTCCGGTGGTGGGGCTCCAAACCTGCAGTACTCCAAGTGAGGCCTCACAAGGGCAGAACAGAGGGGGACAATCACTTCCCTCGACCTGCTGACCACTCCTCTTTCGATGCAGCCCAGGATGTGGTTGGACTTCTGGTCTGCAAGCGCACACTGTCAGCTCATGTCAAGCTTTTCATCCACCAGAACCCCCAAGTCCTCTCAATGAGTTCTTCTCCCAGTTTGTACTCATGCCTGGGATTGCCCTGACCTAAGTGCAATATCTTGCACTTAGATTTGTTAAATCTCATGAGGTTCACATGGGGCCACTTCTCAAACTTGTGCTGGTCCCTTTGGATGACAATCCTTCCATCTCTTGTATTGACTGTACCACTCAGCTTAGTGTCATCTGCAAACTTGTTAAAAGTGCACTCGATCCTACTGTCTATGTCACTGATACAGATACAAAACAGTACTGGTCTCAAAACAGACCCCTGTGGGACACCACTCATTACCAGCCTCCACTTGGACATAGAGCCAATGACCACCACACTCTGGGTGTGGACTTCATGCCAATTTTGTATCTGCTGAATGGTCCACCCACCAAATAAATATCTCTCCATTTTGGAGATCAGGATGTTATATGGGACCGTGTCAAAGACCTTGCAGAAGTCCAGATAACTTCTCCTAAGGCATCTTTAACTCGGGCTAATATACTTCTTTGAACTGTTAGCAACAAGTAGCCAGCAAAAGAGGACCAATGTAAGGAATAACAGAGGCTTGTTTGAAGCATGTTACAAAAATTATGCACTATTGATCTTTATCCATATTTCAAAAGTTGGTGTGAACTTCTTTTACATTCATAGGTCAATGATATTTAAAAACCTCATATGTTGATCTTAAGACACTGCCACCACTACAGTAGTCAACCTTATTTACTTATGACAGTCACAATGCAATGGAATAAATAAATAAATAAATCACCCTCAGTTTTTATTGCTGAACATGACATGGAATAGAGTATCCCTTTGATCAATCTGTGACAGTTTTTCCTGCTATGTGCTCTTCCAACCCTTTGCTCACCTCCAGTCTATTCCATGAGGCAGGGCAGTGTGAGAAACAGAGGCTTAAATGCTGTGCAAATACTGTTCAGCAACAGCTTCAATATTGTGTGTTATCAACACTGTTTTAGTAACAAATCCAGAACACAGCACCATATGGGCTGCTATGAAGAAAATTGACTCAAATCCATCTGGATTTTAAGAAGATTTAAGTTCTCATTTATAATATATTTCACTTAAACTACTTTACTATGAGACTAAGAGATGACATGGTCCTAGGCAACCTGCTCTAAGTGTTTGAGCAGGGATCACAGAATATCCTGAGCTGAAAAGGGTGCACAAGGATCATTGAGACCAACTCTTGGCTCCACAATGGACTACCTTGAAATCAAAGCATATGTTTAGGAGCATTGTGATAACACTTCTTGGACTCCAGCAGGCTTGATGTCATGATTACTTCCCTGGGGAGCCTGTTCTAATGCCTGACCACTCTTCAGAGAAGAACCTCCTCCCTATCTTGACTCTTTTGAGATCTTTCTCATAAGTAAGGGCTATGAACCTCACAGCTTTGCACAGTCTATGAAGCTGAAAATCGGGATGTTATCCTGCAGTCTAACACAGTTTTCAGCATGCCAAAGCAAACTGATGACTGAGTTTCCTAAGGCCTAAAAGTCTGGCAGCCTAGCATTATATGAACCTGAAGCAAACATGTACCAGGGGACTCAGAACACAATGATAAGTCTTGTGAAACTGAAACACAGTCATAAATACATTTATAATCTTTTGAAGTAATTATTTGATAAAAAATAATAAATTTTTAAGAACAGAAGCTTCCAAGATGTTAAAATTAGGACATTTGTTTTAGTATCCTATTTGTTTTGTTTTCTGTCAAAACATAAATTAAAAAATATTTTTAATTAATAAAATGAACATACCTACATTTTTCAACCTTTATCAAGAGAAAATTATAATTTTATGATTTGATGTATGTAACTCTACCAATACTGGGTGGATTCACTGAGCTTTCTAAAGGGCAGTCCTTGCTTCAAAGCATAAAAACATAAATCACAGAATCACAGAATCACAAGGGAATGGTTGGCAACCTGCTACAGCACTTGGATGTACACAAGCCGATGGGGCTGGATGGGATCCAACGAAGGGTACTGGGAGACCTGGCGGAGGAGCTGGCCAAGCTCCTTTCCACCATTTGTCGGCAGTCCTGGCTATCAGGGGAGGTCCCAGTTGACTGGCGGCTAGCAGATGTGACGCCCATCTACAAGAAGGGCCGGAGGGTAGACCCAGGGAACTATAGGCCTTTTAGTTTGACCTCAGTGCCAGGGAAGCTCATGGAGCAGATTATCTTGAGTTTCATCACACAGCACTTGCAGGGCAACCAGGCGATCAGGCCCAGTCAGCATGGGTTTATGAAAGGCAGGTCCTGCTTGACGAACCTGATCTCCTTCTATGACAAAGTGACATGCTTAGTGGATGAGGGAAAGGCTGTGGATGTGGTCTACCTTGATTTCAGTAAGGCTTTTGACACTGTTTCCCACAGCATTCTCCTCAAGAAACTGGCTGCTCATGGCTTGGACTGGCGTACGCTTCGTTGGGTTAGAAACTGTCTGGATAGCTGGGCCCAAAGAGTCATGGTGAATGGAGTTAAATCCAGTTGGAGGCTGGTCACTAGTGGCATCCCCCAGGCCTCAGTACTGGGGCCATTTCTCTTTAATATCTTTATCGATGATCTGGATGAGGGGATTGAGTGCACCCTCGGTAAGTTTGCAGATGACACCAAGTTAGGTGCATGTGTTGATCTGCTTGAGAGTAGGAACGCTCTGCAGGAGGACCTGGATAGGCTGGAGCGATGGGCTGAGGCCAACTGTATGAAGTTCAACAAGGCCAAGTGCTGGGTCATGCTCCTTGGGTGCAACAACCCCAAACAGCGCTATAGGCTGGGAGATGAGTAGTTGGAAAGCTGCCTGGCAGAGAAGGACCTGGGAGTATTGGTTGGTCGTGGGCTGAATATGAGCCAGCAGGGTGCTCAGGTGGCCAAGAAGGCCAACAGCATCCTGGCTTGCATAAGAAGCAGTGTGGCCATCAGGTCTAGAGAAGTGATTGTCTCCATGTACTTGGCTCTGGTGAGGCCACACCTCGAGTACTGTGTTCAGATTTGGGCCCCTCACTACAAGGAAGGACATGGAGGTGCTCGAGAGAGTCCAGAGAAGGGCGACGAAGCTGGTGATGGGTCCGGAGAACAAGTCTTATGAGGAGCGGCTGAGGTAGCTGGGATTGTTCAGCCTGAAGAAGAGGAGGCTCAGGGGCGACCTTATCACTCTCTATAGGCACATTAGGTACTTGCCGAGGTGATCGGCTCTGGGGCAGACGCGCTCTGAAGCGGAGTGGGGGATTGAGACAGGCAGGGCTTTTTTTTCGGCATCAAGGCCACTCAAAGCAGCTGAGGGATCTGCCAGGACCCGGCAGCCCTCACAAGGGAGGCTGACGAGGAGTAGGCAGAGCCACCAGCACCCCCTCCCCAGCCATTCAAAAGCAGCCCCTAGGGAGTGCGAGCGACCAGGAGCAGGGTGACCTGGACAGGCAAACAGGGTGTGGTGCGTCAGAAGGGCGGGGCGCGGCAGTTTGCATGGCAATTCGTGTAGGCAGGGCAAGCAGGGAGGGCCTGTCGCCGCTCTTTTGCAGTGGTCTTTCCCTTTGGTACTTGTAACCTGCCTGCGAGGAACCAGGCCATGGTATCAACCAGGCAGAAAACCATGGCCTCCGCATCTCTTGCGGCCTCTCCAGCCGCAGTCACCGATGTGGCTACTCAGACGGAAGGTTCGGGGAAACATGCAGCTGTCCAGGTCTTGGGCTGCAGGGTGTGCCCGAGTCTTCTGTCGGTATCTGACAGCAGCAGTGAGGGGTATGCCTGTGGGAGGAGTGCGCATGTTGAAGAGCTGCTCAGCCGGGTAGCGGAGCTTCGGGAGGAGGTGAGCAGGCTCAGGAGTGTAAGGGAATCAGAGAGGGAAATTGACTGGTGGAAGGGTAATCTACCCTCTCTGAGACAGACTCACGAGCCTGCCACAGCACAAATGTTTCCTGCTATGCAGAAGACAAAAGTTCGCTCATCCTGCCAGGCAGTAGGAGGGGACCTGGGCCAAGGAGGGGAATGGAGGCAGGTTCCTGCTCGGGGTGGTAGGCGAGCCGTGTCCCTGCCCACCTCACCTTCCCATCTACCCTTATATAACAGGTATGAGGGTCTAGAACACGACAATCAGAACAACGAAGTAGACGAAGGCTCGTCCCAGTTGGAGAGGATGTCTAAGGCAAGGCAACCTATCCCCTGCATTGCTACATCATCTGTCAAGAAAGAAAGAAAGGTTATTGTCATGGGGGACTCCCTTTTGAAAGGGACAGAGGGCCCAATATGCCAACCAGACCCAACCCACAGGGAAGTCTGTTGCCTCCCTGGGGCTCGGGTGAGAGACTTCGCTAAGAAAGTCAAGCGCCTGGTACGGCACACCAACTACTACCCACTACTGGTCTTTCAGGCTGGTAATGACGAGGTAGCAACGATAAGTCTGAGAGCGATCAAAAGGGACTTTAGGGCTTTGGGGTGACTTCTTAAAGGTTCAGGGGCACAGGTTATGTTTGCCTCTGTCCTTCCGATAGGGGGGATCGATGCTGACAAACAGACTCATCACATTAACACATGGCTTTGGGACTGGTGCAACCAGCAGAATTTCGGTTTTTCAATCACGGGAAGGTCTATGTGACACCAGGCCTGCTGGCACCAGACGGGATGCGCCTCTCTCAGAGAGGAGTAAGGATTTTTGCTCAGGAGTTGGCTGGGCTGATAGATAAGGCTTTAAACTAGAGTGGAAGGGGGAAGGGGATAAAACCAGGCACATTGGTGATAAGCTAAGGAATGGTGTGCTAGAATGAGAGGGACTGTGTGCTAGTGAGGCCCTTCGGTCAGCTACACAAGGTGTTGCATACAGGGAGGCACATTTGAAGTGCTTCTATGCAAATGCAAGCAGTAAGAGGAATAAAATGGATGAGCTAGAAGTCTTGGCCCAGTCCCACAGCTACGATGTCATCAGCATAAGCAAAACCTGGTGGGATGAGTCCTGTGGCTGGTGTATTGCAATAGATGGTTACAGGCTCTTCAGAAGGGACAGACAGGGTAGGCGAGGTGGCGGGGCTGCAATGTATGTGAAGCAGGGGCTGGACTGTGTGGAATTTCAAGTTGGCGATGGCAAAGTTGAGAGCCTCTGGGTAAGGATTAAGGGATGAACAAATAAAGGGGATGTCGTTGTGGGAGTCTATTACAGACCACCTGGCCAGGATGACAACGCCGATGAATTATTCTTTGCAGAACTAAGAGATGCCTCGAGATCAACTCCCCTTGTCCTAATGAGGGATTTCAACTGGCCAGACGTCAACTGGGATCACCACACGGCTGACACGAGCAAGTCCAGGAGGTTCATAAAGCACCTAGATGATAACTTCTTGGTGCAGATGCTAAGAGAGCCAACTAGGAAAGGTGTCCTCCTAGACAAGTTGCTGGATAACAGAGAGGGTCTTGTGGGAGACGTGGCAATTGGCGGCTGTCTCGGTCATAGTGACCATGAAGTGGTTGTGTTTAGAATTTCTGGTGACAGGAGGAAAACTGTCACCAAAACTTCAGCCCTCGATATGGGGAGAGCAGACTTCAGGCTGCTCAGGGAACTAGTCAGCAAGGTCCCCTGGGAAACTGGTTTTGAAGGCATTGGCATCCATCAGTGCTGGTCAGTCTTTAATCACTGCCTCCTAAAAGCACAAGATCAGGCAATTCCAAACTATCGGAAGTCAGGCAAGCGGGGCAGAAGGCTGGCCTAGCTGACTAGGGATCTTCTACTGGAGCTTAGGCAAAAAAAGAAAGTGTACGGCTGCCTGAAGGAGGGTCAGGCGATGAGGAAGGAATACAGGGATGCTGTTCGTGTTTATAGGGAGAAAATTTGTGTGGCCAAAGCCCAACTAGAGTTGAAGCTGGCCATGTCTGTGGGAGACAATAAAAAAGGTTTTTTTAGACATGTGAACAGAAAAAGGAGAACGAAAGAAAACATAGGTCCGCTACTAGATGGGGAGGGTCTCCTCAGAATGACATAGGCAAAGCAGAGACGTTTAACGCCTTCTTCGCCTTCAACACTGATGATGGACTTCGGGCCCCAGGGTACCCTGAGCTGGACACCATGACGGTGGGAAT
Source organism: Cygnus olor (assembly GCF_009769625.2). Taxonomy (NCBI): domain Eukaryota; kingdom Metazoa; phylum Chordata; class Aves; order Anseriformes; family Anatidae; genus Cygnus; species Cygnus olor. The sequence goes on along the minus strand of NC_049198.1, from coordinate 44,694,151 downwards.
GACAAACTCCCAACCGACCCTGAATGTGTGCGGGACTTGCTGCTCCACCTGGATCCATACAAATCCATGGGTCCGGATGGGATTCATCCCAGGGTGCTTAAAGAGCTGGCTGACATCATCACGGGACCTCTCTCAATTATTTTTCAACAGTCTTGGGAATCTGGAGAGGTCCCATTGGACTGGAAGCTGGCAAATGTGCCAATTTTCAAGAAGGGTAAGAAAGAAGACCCTAGCAATTCCAGGCCTGTCAGTCTCACATCAATGCCTGGTAAAATTACGGAGAGGATGATCCTTGAAGTTATTGAAGTGCACCCGGGGGACAGTGTAGTCATTGGTCCCAGTCAACGTGGGTTCGTGAGGGGTAGGTCCTGCTTAACAAATTTGATTTCTTTTTATGATAAGATCACCCGTCCAGTCGATCAAGGGAAAACAGCCGATGTAATCTTCTGGGACTTCAGCAAAGCTTTTGACATGGTTTCCCATAGGATCCTATTGGGCAAAATGTCCAGCATACAGCTAAACAAAATTATCATATGATGGGTGAGCAATTGGCTGACGGGCAGGGCTCAAAGGGTTGTGGTAAATGGGGCCACATCTGGCTGGTGGACAGTCACTAGTAGGGTCTCCCAAGGCTCCATTTTAGGGCCAGTCCCCTTCAATGTTTTTATAAATGATTTGGATGTAGGAATCAAAGGTGTTTTGAGCAAATTTGCCAACAACACCAAATTTGGAGGAGTTGTAGACTCGGTTGAGGGTGGAAGGGCCTTGCAGAGAGATCTGTACAGATTGGAGAGCTGGGCGATCACCAACCGCATGAAGTTTAACAAGAGCAAGTGCCGGGTCCTGCACCTAGTATAGGGCAACCCTGGTCTGCGTACAGACTGGGTGACGAGATGCTGGAGAGCAGCCCCACAGAGAGGGATCTGGGGGTTGTGGTTGACAGCAAGTTGAATGTGAGCCAGCAGTGTGCCCTAGCAGCCAGGAGGGCCAACCACATCCTGGGATGCATCAAGCATGGCATTGCTAGTTGGCTGAGGGAAGTGATTGTCCTGCTCTACTCTGTGCTGGTGCGGCCTCACCTTGAGTACTGTGTGCAGTTCTGGGCACCACAGTACAAAAAGGATGTAAAACTGTTGGAGAATGTCCAGAGGAGGGTGACGAAGATGGTGAAGGGCCTAGAGGGGAGGGCATATGAGGACCGGCTGAGGTCACTGGGCCTGTTCAGCCTGGAGAAGAGGAGGCTGAGGGGGGACCTCATCGCAGTCTACAACTTCCTCGCGAGGGGAAGTGGAGAGGCAGGTGACCTATTCTCCGGTATCACCAGTGACAGGACCCGTGGGAACGGTGTGAAGCTGAGGCAGGGGAAGTTTAGGTTGGACATCTGGAAGAGGTTCTTCACCTAGAGGGTGGTCGCACACTGGAACAGGCTCCACAGTGAAGCAGTCGCTGCACCAAGCCTGTCTGAATTTAAGAAGAGATTGGACTGTGCACTTAGTCACATGGTCTAAACTTTTGGGCAGACGTGTGCGGTGCCAGGAGTTGGACTTGATGATCCTTATGGGTCCCTTCCAACTCGGGATATTCTATGATTCTATGATTCTATGATTAAAGAAGGCTGTAGCGAGGTGGGGATTCATCTGTTCTCCCACGTGCCTGGTGACAGGACGAGGGGGAATGGTCTAAAGTTGCACAGGGGGAGGTTTAGGTTGGATATTAGGAAAAACTTCTTTACCGAAAGGGTTGTTAGGCATTGGATTGGGCTGCCCAGGGAAGTGGTTGAGTCACCATCCCTGGTGGTCTTTAAAAGATGTTTAGATGTTGAGCTTAGTGATATGGTTTAGTGAAGGACTTGTTAGTGTTAGGTCAGAGGTTGGACTAGATGATCTTGGAGGTCTCTTCCAACCTAGACAATTCTGTGATTCTGTGGTTCCCTAATCACAGAATCACAGAATCACAGAATGGACAGGGTTGGAAGGGACCTCTGAAGATCATCTAATCCAGTCTCCCTGCCGATCAGGATCACTTCAAGCACATTGCACAGGATGGCATCCAGGTGGGTTTTGAATATCTCCAGAGAAGAAAACTCCACAACCTCTCTGGGAAACCTGTTCCAGTGCTCTGTTACCCTCACAGTAAAGAAGTGCCCCTTCATGTTCAGCCATAACCTCCTGTGCTTCAATTTGTGCCCATTGCATCTCATCCTCTTGCTGGGCACAACTGAAAAGAGTCTGGCTCCATCCTCTCAACACCGTCCCTTCAGATACTTATACACATTAATGAGGTTTCCCTTCAGTCTTCTTTTTTCCAGTTTAAACAGGCCCAGTTCTCTCAGCCTGTCCTCCTACGACAAGTGCTCCAGTCCACTAATCATCTTCATAGCCCTCCTCTGGACTCGTTGCAGTAGTTGTATGTGTCTCTTGTAGTGGGGAGCCCAGAACTGGACACAATACTCCAAGTGTGGCCTCAACAGGGCTGAGTAGAGTGGGAGGATCACCTCCCTTGACCTGCTTGCTGGCAACACATCCAAATGCATCCCAGGATACCGTTGGCCTTCTTGGCCACAAGGGAACATTGCTGGCTCATGGTCAGCCTGCTGGTGTACAGCAGGACTCCCAGGTCTTTCTCTGCAGAGCTGCACTCCAGCAGGTCAGCCCTCAGCCTACATCAGTGCTTGCGGTTATTCCTTCCTATTTTTCCCTCCTGTAGGACCCTGCACTTGCCTTTGTTGAACTTCATGAGGTTCCTCTTGGCCCAACCCCTCATCCTGTCGAGGTCCCTCTGAATGGCAGCACATCCCTCTGTGGTATCATTCACCCCTCTGAGCTTTGTGTCATCCACAAACTTGCTGAGGGTGCACTTCGTTCCCTTGTCTAGGATGCTGATGAATAAGTTGAACAACACTGGATCCAGTACTGACATCTGGGGGCCACCGCTAGCTACAGGCATCCAACTAGATTCTGTACCACTGAACACAACCCTCTGAGCTCTGCCGTCCAGCCAATTGCCAGTCCACCTCTCTGTACAATCATCAGCCCACACTTCCTTAATAATCTTAAAAGAATGAAATGGAGGGGGTTTTCATGTTTGTTTGTTGCAGCATTTCCTATTAGTGTCTGCTGGCCTAAGCTTTTTAAATAGTTGAATTATTCAGGTTCATCCAGAGCTGGATACTTACCATAAAATCATTGTGAGGAAAGATAAAACCTTCAGAATAAAAACCCACCACCAACAAAATGCACAGTTATGACAAATTCTCAAAAAATTATTTGTTGCTGATCTGACCATCATTGCCTCTGTTATCACCTGTCTCTTTTACTTTTAATTACATAATTAATGATAGATGGCTCTGACGGATTGAACTTCAGAATAAAATTAAAAACAAGCAAATAAACAAATAAACAAACAAACATAAAAACTAACAGATAGAATAAATGGACTTCAAGCCCCATGAAAAAGTACACCACTTGAAGAAAATACAAAAATAAATCACAGTCATGTAAACTACATCTTAAGATTGTTGTTTCTCTCCTTTCTAGCCTTATGAAATCTGCTGTACGTTGTACAGCTTTTTGTACTACTATGGCTCACCTTTTGCAGTACCCTATTTTGAGCAGAGCTGACTGTAATGTCACTTACATAGATTTTTCTCTGCCTGCTTCTTTACTAAGGCAGCCCCTTTTGGGGTATGGCAGTGATCACCTAAAACATATAGAGTCCTCCATAGCTTGAATGAGCCCACATGGTATTAAATGCAGGTATTAAAGTAAATCCCAGTGATAACTTTTTTTTCTTTTTTCTTTTTTTTTTTCTTTTTTTAATCAACCTTATACCTTCTACTTTCTGAATTTCTGGAACATCAGTTAGCTTAGTTCACACAGATGTTGTCATAAAGTCTGAAAGAAAAGTCATATTGTCGACTTGGTGGGCAATAACTATTTTTCTTGCTGTTTGACTTTGAGCCAATAGACTTCATATGTCCCTTTTTCTGCTCCATTACCAATTTATACATTTTAATTTCTATAGGATATCTTCAAAACTTAAAATAAAAATAAATAAATAATAATATAAAAATTTAATCCACATCCCTCATCACCTTATTCCACTCCATTGCCTTCCTATTATCATACTAATTGATTACTTGTTGGGTGTATAACTGAAGCAAAGCATGATAATAGTTCATTTCCTTCTTTCATATAAGATGGAAATTAGGGCAAATTTCACCATATCAAAAACAGTATTTTGAAGTGATAATGAAATGTGCTGGCCTTTTTAACTTTCATAACGGTGGATTTCATTTACTGTTCCACATTGTAGAAAAAACACATGCAGAGACAACAGAAGCTCTCTCACCATATCAATGGATTTATGGATTTTTATCATTACAAATTTTGCATTGTCCTATTATTGTCCTATTGTCCTTTTGGCATTGTATGCTAAGTGGATTTCCCAGTATATTCAGTTTTTGGTCTTTTTGCTGAGGCATCATCAAGGCTGCCAATTAGTGTCAGTTTAATTACAATAGCAATTTCCCTTACATTGGCTACCTGCACTGCAAATATCCTTGTCTCATTCTTTAGTTCCACAAAGGTTGAGAAATATTATCCCTGAAGCAAAGTAAGCAATTTGGACAAATTCAGACCAGAAATAAAGAAAGTCTATGTAACTTATCTTAATAACATAAGTTCTTTATTTACATGTAATTACAGTGTATTAGTGTTGTGGTTTAACTTGTCTGGAAGCCAAGCACCACACAGTCGTTTGCTCCCCCTCCCCCCTCCCTTTCTCGGATGGGGAGAGAATCAGAGGAAAAATGAAACCTGTGGGTTGAAATAGAGACAGTTTATTAGGACAGAAAAGAAAGGAAAATAGTAATAATAATTATAATAGTACTACTGCTACTACTGTGTGCAAAACAAGTGATGCACAATACAATTGCTCACCACCCGCTGACCAATGCCCAGCCTATCCCCAAGCAGCCGCCCCCACCCCCACCCCAGCTAGCCCCACATATTAATTGTTTAGCATGACGTCAGATGGTATAGAACACCCCTTTGCCCAGTTTGGGTCAGCTGTCCTGGGTCTGTCCCCACCCAGCTCCTGCTGTATGCCCAGCTTGCCCTCTGGAAGGACAGAGTGAGAAGGTGAAAAGTCCTTGGCTTTGTGTAAGCACTGCTCTGCAACAATTAAATCATCAGTGTGCTATCAACATTATTCTCATCCTAAATCCCAAACACAGCACCATATCAGTTACTAGGTGAAACGAGGACAATATTCTAGCTGAAACCAGGACAACATCCATCCCTTATTCGATGCCATTTATGTCATGCTTGGGTCCCACACTTTCCAACACATTCCAATTAATCACTATTTTCATTTACCTATATAGAATTTCCACAGAGTCTGTGTAATTCATGACTGACTTCAGGCTCCATCTGTCACAGCAGTCTTTTACAGCAGAAGAGATGGCGTGTGAAGTTGGATCATCACACATTGAAGTCCGTTCTCATTTCATCATACTGCTGTGCTTGTCCAATTCAATCAAAATTCATTCATCATTATCTGTGTGGCTCTTACTGTGATACCATTAATAGGACATTGACATATAGCAATCATGGTAGTGATGACATACAGTATTATATAATAATTAACATAATACAATTGAACTCATGGGCTATTCTGACCAACTATTAAATCCTCTTGAGATACACATCAGACCTCCTAATTTTTTTGCATTACCCACCAAGTGCATCTAGGTCCCTGAGCAAAAGCAATCCCATGAATGTGTTTGCCTTTTCCTGAGACAGGAGTAGCCCAGACTGTCTTCCCCAGCATGTTTCTTACATGCACTACAGGAACTTTATCTCCTTCTACAGTGCGTAACAGGTTGGATTGGGCAGGTCCAACTCGGTTGGCAGATCCCTGGGTATTGACTAACCAGGTGGCCTTTGCCAAATGTGTCTCCCAATGTTTGAATGTCCCAGCACCCATTGATTTCAGTGTAGTCTTTAACAATCCATTGTATCACTCAACTTTCCTGGAGGCTGGTGCATGATAGCGGATATGAAATACCCACTCAATACCATGCTGTTTGGCCCAAGTGTCTATAAAGTTGTTTTGGAAATGAGTTCCACTGTCTGACTCAGTTCTTTCTGGGGTGTCATATGACCATAGGACTTGCTTCTCAAGGGCCAGGATAGTGTTCTGGGTGGTGGCCTGGGGTACAGGATATGTTTCCAGCCATCCGGTGGTTGCTTCCACCGTATGTGGCATTACGGGTTTGAGGGAGTGTGATGTAATCAATCTGCCAGGCCTCTCCATATTTATATTTCAGCCATCGTCCTCCATACCAAAGAGGCTTTAACCACTTGGGTTGCTTGATTGCAGTACATTTCACAACCATGAATAACCTGTGCTATAGTGTCCATGGTCAGGTCCACCCCTCGATCATGAGCCCATCTGTATGTTGCATCTCTGCCTTGATGGCCTGAGGTGTCATGGGCCCATTGAGCTATAAATAATTAACCCTTGTGTTTCCAGTCCAGATCCACTTGAGCGACTTCTATCTTAGCAGCCTAATCCACCTGCTGGTTGTTTCTATATTCTTCAGTGGCCCAATTCTTGGGCACATGAGCATCTATATGGCGTACTTTTACAGCCAGGTTCTCCACCTGGGCGGCAACATCTTGCCACAATGCAGCAGCCCAGATGGGTTTGCCTATGCGCTGCCAGTTGCTCTGCTTCCATTGCTACAACCAGCTCAAAAGGGCATTTGCTATCATCCATGAATCAGTATAGAAGTAGATAACAGGCCACTTTTCTCATTCAGCAATATCTAAAGCCAGCTGAATGGCTTTCACTTCTGCAAACTGACTCGATTCACCTTCTCTCTCAGCAGTTGCTGCTACTCGTTGTGTACGATGCCATACAGCAGCCTTTCACCTCTGATGATTTCCCACAATACGACAGGACCCATCAGTGAACAGGGCATATTGCTTCTCATTTTTTGGTAGATTGTTGTATACTGGGGCTTCTTCATCATGGGCCATGTCCTCCACCTGTGATATCCCAAAATGTTTGCCTTCTGGCCAGTCCATAATCATTTCCAAGATTCCCAGATGACTGGGGTTTCCTATTCGAGCCCGTTGAGTAATCAGTGCAACCCAATTACTCTATGTAGCATTAGTTGCATGATGTGTAAAGGGGACCCTTCCTTTGAACATCCAGCCCAGTACTGGCAGTCAGGGTGTCAGGATATTGCTGCCAGTGCATCACTGTGGTAGCAGTTGGCACCTGCTGTTCTTCAACCCTCTCAACCCCACAACAGAAAGGTCCTCCGAGAGACCAGGCAATGTAGACAACTGCTTAATGTCCTCTGTCTCTAAGGCAGCTATGCCAAAAGCCCAGCGGAACCCTTTTGGGTCCTTGAAATATCCTCTCCTGAGATAGTGTATACCAAGGATGCATGGAGCATCCAGACCAGTCACAACGGGGTGCTTTTGCCACTCATTCCCTGTGGCGTAAAAAACACACGGAGACCAGGGTTCTTTTAGGATCAGTAACTGCTACTACTTTATTGGTGACAATAACTTCCACTTCCAGTTATTGAGGACATAACTTCCACTGTCTCATTGAGGACAGGCTCCCTTCTTATACCCTTTGCTCTACAGCAGTACTTTTCCACTAACTATTCATTGTTCAACAATTTTGCCCAGCAACCGCAAACACCCAGCAACTTCCATGTCTAATGGCTGGAGAACAAGCAGTTCCAGACAGCAAGGCGTCTCCTGAATCACCCTTCTTTGTTCCTTCTAAACTCTTTACATTCCTCATGGACTCATCCTTAAGAGTCCAATGTTATCACCAACCATGGGGCTTGTCAACCCCCATGGCCACACTCCCACAATTCCCAGTTAGACTCACTTCAGCCTCCAATACAGTTAACTGCTGGTCTCCCCTTGTCGCCCCATAAATACAGATGGGTTCTGGCCCTTTATAGCTTGATGGCATTACAATACACTGGGCACAGGTGTCTACTAAAGCCTTATACTTCTGTGCATCTGACATGCCAGGCCATCAAATCCATACAGTTCAATAAACTCCATTGTCCATTTCCTCCCCCTGGCTGGAGGCAGGTCCCCTCTAATCCTGGACAGAATCTTCATTTCTGTGTCTGGAGGACTGTCCACTGGAAATTGTAGCAGAAAGTTTCCCAGAGAAACACCTTTTTCTGATTGTTTTCCTTGCAACTCATGTACCTGTGCCTCTAGGGTCAAGGTAGATTTTCCATCCCATTTTCTCATGTCCTCTCCATGGTCACGTAGGTAAAACCACAGGGTGGCATGGGGTGTGTACCCACTATATCTTCTTCTTTGCACAGAAGGACACTTACCCCTGATAGCTGAGACACTGGTTTGTACAGGTGGGGAGGAAGATAAATTCTATCTAAGTCAGTGGACCTCTTCAGAAAGTTTCTCCAAAGTATTCTCTTTTAGTTGGTGGAACTTATGAGAAAGTTTTTTTCCACAGCCGAGATGCAGGCCTGTAGTGAAGAGGAGAGACTTCGTACTGCTGGAGTTGTTTAGCCAATTCATCTACCGTGGGTTCCTCATGGTCTTTCCAGGTCATTACTGCCAATGAGCTGGAATAGGATGATGGTGTACTCCATACAAACGTCCACCACATGGGTCATGTACACTTGACTTTATATGGATCTTTGGATGTCTGTTGTCTAGGTCCACATAAATAACCTCCCATATGGCTAATTTACTCAGGTACTGGATTCCCCTCTCCATGGTGGTCCACTTGCATGGTTGACATACAAGTCCTTCCATGAAGGGATACCTTTCCTTCACAGCTGACAGGAGACACCTCAGGAGGCTGAAGCCTTGTGCTCCATTTCCAATTGCTTTGTCAATGCCTGCATCCCTATCAAGAGATCCGAGCCACCTGGCTTGCCTGCCCTCTAATTCCAGTCTGTTGTCTCTGGTGTCCCAGCAGCCAGGAGCAGCCTGGTGACAACGCACTCACCTGGACAACAACCAAAATCTTTTTACATATCTTCTAGCTCATGCTGGTATAGGTTTCAGGTAGTTATTGATGTTTTTTTGACATCTTCATCTTTGTCTTCCTGTTGCTCTGATGGCCCAGCCTTGTCTTCTCCATGCCTAGTCTTAGTAGGAGTTGCTCTGTGTTCTAATCTATCTGACTCTTCAAAACACTTTTTTTTTTTTTTTTTTTTTTTTTTTTGTCTTGGTTATGGGTGCAACTGACTCTGCTACAGTTTGTTTCCCTGGCTCAGTGTTAGGGCCTGTCTTAGGTCTTGGAGTGGCTGATGGGCCTGTCTCAGGAGTTGAAGTGGCTGCAGAGTCTGTCTCTGGGGTTATAGTGACATCGAATGTAGCTGGGTAAACATAGACAAAGACCCAGCATGTTTCAGTGATTTGTGTATCTGTGGTATTTCCAGGGTGGGGACACACATTTTTCAAGCACTCTACCATTTTTATTTTTTCTTTTTTTAGAATTTTGCTGTTGTTCAGGCGTGAATTTCCAAAGCACTGGAGGTGTCCACTGTTCTAGATGTCTGCCCAGATCCTCCCACACTCCCTGCCACTCATAACTATCCTGCCTCAGGACAAATCTCTGGATGACATTATTAAATATTTGTTTAACCTTAAACAAAACCTGAAGTGCATTCAGGAGACATAACAGTAAGAACACACTGGTCTGAACATCCCAAGGATATTCCAAGTTTTGAAAAGCTATCAAAACTCGCCTGGAGGGGAAGAAGGGGGTAAAGGAGAAAGGGAGAGTGAACAAGTGGGAAAAAACATCTCCCCCGTCCCTTCCATAGACTGGCTCCCTGAAGACAAATGGTAAAAGATGTAATTATTAGTAGTTTCTGAGGTAGGGTTCCCAAAGTATGGAGTTGATGGCAATACTGAGTACAAATACCAGATTAGTCTCATGAGCAGTAATTTTATCATATTGTAAGCCAATGCTATACAGTACAGCAAAATAATAACTCTATACCAACCCCCAGAAATGATAAGCAGCATGAAAGGGAACACATACAGTAAGTAATGTGTAATATAAATCAGTTCAGAAAACAGGCACAGCAGACTTGAGATCACAAAAATCAGCATTGTGGTTAGCAACTATTAAGCTGAGGTAACGCTTATAAGAATTTTGTTTTAACACTCTCTGGTCAGATCTGTCATTATATCAACCCTTTGTGCCCCAGTCTGGGTGCTAGAAAGGACTGTTGTGGTTTAATCTGGCCGGCAGCTAAGCACCACACAGCTGTTCACTCCCCCTCCCCCCTCCCTTTCTGGGATGGGGGAGAGAATCATAAAAAATGAAGCCTGTGGGTTGAAATAGAGACAGTTTATTAGGACAGAAAAGAAAGGAAAATAGTAATAATAATTACAATAGTACTACTACTACTAATGTGTACAAAACAAGTGACGCAAAATCCAATTGCTCACCACCTGCTGACCGATGCCCAGCCTATCCCCAAGCAGCCGCCCCCACCCCACCCCAGCTAGCCTCCCCATATTAATTGTTTAGCATGATGTCAGATGGTATAGAACACCCCTTTGCCCAGTTTGGGTCAGCTGTCCTGGGTCTGTCCCCACCTAGCTCCTGCTGTATGCCCAGCTTGCCCTCTGGAAGGACAGAGTGAGAAGGTGAAAAGTCCTTGGCTTTGTGTAAGCACTGCTCTGCAACAATTAAATCATCAGTGTGTTATCAATATTATTCTCATCCTAAATCCCAAACAGAGCACCATACCAGCTACTAGGAGGAAAATTAACACTATTCTAGTTGAAACCAGGACAATTAGCTACCAGGTCAACCCTTTCATTCAATGAGTAGGTCTATGTCTTACAGATGAAACTGTAAAACTTTGCTTTCACAAAACGTAACAGATCAGAATGTACTGGTAAAGCTTTCCCAGTTCATTAATTTATTCAGTGACCTAGCAAAATTATTCAATACATTAACTTCTGTTTTCAGAATTCATTCAGACTCTTCTCTTCCAGCTTTTGATTGTGAGGGAATATAATTTGAGTTACAAAAACGTGTGGTTCATTACCACTGTAATTAACTTAAGTTCAACAAGGCCAAGTGCAAAGTCATGCACCTGGTCTGGGGCAATCCAGGCACAAATACAGGCTGGATTGATAACGGATTGAGAGCGGCTCAGACAAGAAGGTCTTGGGGATACCGATAGATGAAAAACAGAATATCCGACCACGACATGCACTCCCAGCCCAGACAGCCAACTAACTCATGGATTACATCTAAAGAAGCATGACTTGTAGGTGAAGGGAGGTGATTTTCCTTCTCTGCTCCACCCTCATGAGGCTCCACTTGGAGTACTGCATTCAGCTCTGAGCTCCCAAAATAAGAAGGATATGAACCTCTTAGAGCTCGTCCAGAGGAGGGCATCTCCTTGATTAAGGATGATCAAAGGGCTGGAACACCTCTCCTATGAAGACAGGCTAAAGGAGTTGGAGTTGTTCAGTTTGGAGAAGAGAAAGCTCCAGCAAGACTTTATAACATCCTTCCAATACCTAAAGGGGGCTACATACAAGAAAGAGGGACTCTGTATCGGAGAGTTTATTGATAGGACAAGGAACAATGGTTTTATACTTGAAAAGGGTAGATTTAGATTAGATATAAGGAATAAACTCTTTACTCTGAAGGTGGTGAGTCTCTGGAACAGGATGCCCAGAGGAGGAGTGAATGTCCCGTGCCTGGAAGTGTTTAATGCCGGGTTGGATGGGACTTGAGCAACCTGGTCTGTGGAAAGTTTCCAGGGAGGAGGGGGAGTGGTGGTGATATCATATAGATAATATTTAAGGTCCTTTCCAATCCATACCATTTGGTGATCCGATTCTATGTTTCTACAGTCTAGTATATTGTAGCATTTTTTTAAGTGTGGAAAAGTTGTACCCCTTCCAGCAATTTATTTTCCTCTTTTCAGTTCTGAAAGCAAAAGTGACACACTGAGATTTGCCTTGAGAATGAACAGATCTTTACAGGGGGAAGCAGAAAAAACAACAACAAAAACAATAACTAAAAAACTAAAGTTTAAAGAATGTAACTAAATGTTATGAGCACAGAACTTCAAAGTATGGCAGGAAAAGTTAAACATATGAAGAAGCAAGAGGGAGAGCATGGGGGAGAAATATTGTAAGCATACAGACTAAAGAAAATAGTAATAATTTAATTTATTTTACATGCTTGTTCTTCTATATTTTCATGTCTGTTTTTGCCTTGTCAGCAGTTTACTTAGTTGTGTTTTATACTCACTGGCATATTGTCCAGGTATGTAAAGAGAAAACAGAACATAAAACATTTCAATTTTGTAAATTCCAAGGCAAACTATCCTTAATATATATATATATATACACATATATAATTCATCATCATTATCTCACCTTTACTTTTCTAACTGCATTAACTTCTGAAAATTAAAAGGACTGAAAAAAACAGAAAAGTATATGAGAGATAAATGAAAGTAATTGGTACTGGAAGATAAAAATGAAGAATTCAACTAAGGTCAATATTATTATCTTTCTCATCTTTTACCTTCACCTCTTCCTTCATTTTTTCTTGCCTTCCCAAACTCCATAGATGCTTTTTCTTCCAATTTTATCCATCCTTCAAAGTCCATGCTGTCTTTTCCCATTGTCTTCCCCTGTGGTTAGAGTATCTGAAATCATTGATTTTTACCTCCTTACCTAGCTTGTCCCAGATTTAGTAGAGTTTTGTTTTATCTTCTATTACACCCATATAATCATAACATCATACTCCAGCTTCCTTTTACTTGATTGAGATTTGTCTCCATTTTTTACTTGGCATCCAACCCTACTTCTGGCTTCTAAACTATTCACTTTGCTTTCTTCTCTTCTTTCCTCCTGTGCCCTTGATTGTTCCTCCACTTCATGTCTTCATCTTCTGAGTAGTAGAGTATTTGCCCTTTTTTGCCTTCTTTTCTTTTGCAACACTTCTTATAATCTTGTCAACATAACATTTCCCTTCTGACTGGAATGATCAGTGGCAACCCAGTTTCTTATCTCTCTTTTTCTTCTATTCCGTATTTTCATTATCTTGTCATGGCCCTTGTATTTTTGTTGCTTGCTTTCTATTGCTTGTCCAAACAAGAAGATGAAAGTACAGTGCAGTTTATAGTATTTACAAATGTTGAGTGTAAAAGTTTACTCTACTTTGTGCTATCTGCAACCCCAAAGTTATAATTTCTGACAAGAGTGATACACAGAAATATCAAAGCATTAGTACTTGATTGTATGAATAATTACATTGTAAGAATCTTATAAGTATAATAAACTGTCTCACAGAATTCTAATCCTGTATTATTGTTGACCTTAATGTGTATTTAAGACAAAACAAAATATAAGTAAAGCAGTTCAGTGTATGAAACAGAATTAATTGTAGTTGAGAAATGTAAACAACATTTAATGCTATCTGCCCACAAAAGGAACAGACCCAGGTTCTCATTTACACATGAGGTGTATCACACACTAGTATTCATAGAGTCCAAATTTTCCTCTACTTGTATTACCTGTGGCTGTATGACTATTTCAGGCAAAGTCAGGCACATGAGTTGGAATCCTTTTGTTTAGTAGCTTAAAACAAATTATTTTGTCTGAACAGAAATGGCCAATATGCAATACATATCTTCACATTATTAGTCCTTGGGTCTTCACTGAGTACAATTATATGCTGGTTAAATAGCTGTGGGAGATACTGAAAAGAGCTTATATAAATATTTCTCATAAAGTCCGTTACAGGAGAGTTTAAGCTGAGATGCAGTCACTTTCTTCCTACCACTCAGATTTTGTTGTCAAATTCCTGTTTATACGAGGTCAGCCTTTGTCCAGACTTTTTGTATGTCAAGTGCTGATGATCTTGTGATATGTAGCTATGACTGAAAAAGAGGTAAGGAACATAAATGAATGTTTTTGTAGACATATCCTAGTAGTGTCTACAAAGATGACTACAAAGTAGTCAGTAGTATTGCCAGGGAGACTTGGGGTAGTATTTAGTAAGCTTAAATAATGCTAAACTATCTTTACTGCAGGACAGTCTCTCTTCACGTTTTTTCCTTAACTATTGACAACTTATCTTTCCTGCCAGCCCTGCTTGTCACCTACATAACTGTGGGCTGTTATCTTGGATTGCCATTCATTATTGAATTATTTGTAAGATTGATAATCTAACAGAAATGATACCTTTCACAAAGTGAAGTGTCCTGGTTCAAATTTTCATATGATGAACAGTACTTACTCTGGTTTGGAAAAAATTGTAAAGACAGCTCTGGCTACCAGTATGTTGCCACAAGTTTCCATTTCTATATTCTTTTACCTCTGAATATCCCCTTTAGGTTGCATACTGTAATGTAAATATAAAAGTAAGCAAGGACAACTTTCAGTTTAGAGCCTGATACTACCTCAAGTACATGGTTTTTGTCTAAACTGTAATAAAGATGTAGTGTTCATTAAGAATTCCAGTTAATTCCAGTATTTACACTATATTATATCATATCATATTATATTATATTATATTATATTATATTATATTATATTATATTAATAATATGAAACTGTGTGGAATAATTACCTAAGGTGACTTGAAAATTAAACTGATATTCACTTTTTAAAGAAAGGGTACAGCACTGAAGAAGCTTCCAGGGTGGAGTGTAGCTTCACTACATAAAAGTTCCCTAGGCCTCCAACCTTAGATGTTAATCACACTGGGGGGACCTGGTTTGCTAACTCTAAGAGGAACAGTACAGAGTGTAAAGCAGAGAGGAGACACCACGTCTAGACTCTGTGACAAGATGGGAACTTGATTGTTCTTGTGCACACCGAGACTGATAAGCTGCACATTTGCTACCCTGAGCAAATGACCTTCATGTTTTGACAAAATGCTGTACGCTAGTGAATTTTTCTCATTATAATGTCATTATAACACCAAAACACACCTGCGTCCCAAAAGCTACCTGCCTCCAAGATGCAACCATCCCTCACTGAGCATGCCCTCTGAATTTCTCGGAGCCTATACCTTTAAACAGAAGTGAGAAAACTTTTCACCAATCATAACCAAGATATGCATGACTAGAGTCACTCTAGCTCCACCTAAAAGATAGAAAATAACATACATTGGCATAAGAGAGAGGGGATGTTAGGGAAGATACTTTCATGACTTCTGTGATCCGTCAAAGGTCTGAGTCTCTCTTCCCCCCCCATTGGGACACCTCTGGGTAAGATTTGAACACTTGGTTATACCGAATGTCTCCCTGGAAAACTTAGAAATCTCTGTCTAGTCTTGGTGCTTTTCAACATGTTAATAGCCAGGCTCTGTTACTCATACTTTTGGTATTTGATGGTGCTTTGCAGACAGTGAATTAATCATCGTCAAACCAAAGAACCTGTCTACCTGTTGTTTTAATAAATTGCACTAGATTGCATCGAACCTAGCCATGATACTTCTCATTGAACATGAAAAAACTCTTCAAGTGTGTTTGTGGTAGTTCATGGAATGCAACTAGATTTAGGGTGTGCTATGTTATTTGTGAATCCGTAATTGTGATAGCTAAGTACCCTGAATGCAACTGGACTTACAACAGCTAATTGGCTACACCCTTAATACAACAAACTGTTACAGGAAATTTGATTTTCAATGTCTCAACAGAGGTTTTCACAAAGTTGGTGATATACCTCAGGCTACTAAAATGCAGTGTGGATGATCAACAAGGACTCCTGAAAATATTATTGCTTAAATATATATATAATCATATATCAAATGATAAATAATCAAATAGTCTGTAAATAGAAAATAAAATATAATTTTAAAATACTTATAGTAGGCTAAAATTATTTTTACTGTCCGTTAATGTTATTCCTTACACATACGGAATCAAAAAAATATTCATTTAAAATATAACACCATCCCATATTTTTTCTGCTTCCTTCCTTCCTTCCTTCCTTCCTTCCTTCCTTCCTTCCTTCCTTCCTTCCTTCCTTCCTTCCTTCCTTCCTTCCTTTCTTCCTTCCTTCCATCCTTAGTTCCTTCCTTCCTTCCTTCCATTCTTCCTTCCATCCTTTCTTTCTTCTTTTCATCCTTTCTTTCTTCCTTCGTATCTTTCTTACATTATTTCTTCCTTCATTTTTTCATTTCTTCCTTTTTTCTGCCCCTTCTTTCTTCCTATCTTTCTTCCTTTCTGTACTTTTTCTTCTTCCTTCCTTCCTTCCTTCCTTCCTTCCTTCCTTCCTTCCTTCCTTCCTTCCTTTCTTCCTTCCTTCCTTCCTTCCTGACTCCCTACCTCCCC